>NW_019522639.1:224459-257478 GCF_002814215.2 Seriola lalandi dorsalis | reverse complement strand
ACCACTCACCAGGGGACCGGCTCATCCTCTCTGAACATGTGCTAAATATGACATGAAATGTGAGTCATGCTGTAGATCTGAGAGGGTAATAAACATACCGAGCAAACATTTGAGCCCGTGTGCACTCACAAACAGGCTGTTGCACGTCCACGGACACAACTGGATTACAAAATATGCACACTTGTGGGCGAACCCACTCACATACATCTAGAGAAAGAAACGTGCAGCCATGCGTGACACCCTGTAGTCCCTCGGTGTAGCTTTTGTAACTCAATCTATTACCAGTGGCAAAGGTTTTTGAAGTTATTGTGGTTTGGTTAATTTTATTTTCTAAATTTAAAAGAGGGAGAAAGCATGAAATAAATGGATTGAAGCCATTCATTCTCAATTTTCTCACCAAGCTGTGATGTTAAAAATGGCGTGGAACGCGGTTTTCTAATTAAGGCTTATGTAACCCTATTTTTCCTCTGTTTATGAATATGTTTTCCCCTTTAGCATGCAGTGAATCCAGAACATGCAATAAAATAATTTGGCTCAAGCAAACAATACAATTTAACAGTGCTGCACCAGCGTCAGTAATAATGGATTGATATGTTCAGAGTTGCCTCATGGTCTGGTCGTCGCACAGGCCGTTTCAGGGGCCCCTCCCGTTGTATCTGATGAAGAAGAGGGTAGAAACAGCTGTGTAAGCCACAGTTAAGGCCTGGAAAACCCAGCGGTGAGACAGACAACCCTATGCACTTTAATTTAACTTGCTGGTCATATGATATGGGCCAAGCAGGCTAGACGGCTGGTTGAATTGTAATTTTTGACAGCTTGATAAACAGAGCTGATGCTGCGTATGGCAGCCTGAAAATAGGTTTGCCTAATTTCTCGTCTTAGATGGAGGCACTGGTTTGGGACACTGTGGCGTAAATACGTGACCTGTGCTTGTCTGCATACATCGAGCAGCTTTGAACTGTGAGAACATTTTTATAAACGTCCTTACTTAGATAAGTGGCAATTAGATTATGGTTATGTAAGGTCAGGCATGCAGTGTCTCCTTTTGTATATGTCATCACATGCATATTTAAGACCCTCCTACGGGGCTCTTGTTCAAGAGTGATCAGCTGGAAATGATACAAAGTAAATTGGAGATGGAGTTTTCAACAATCTCGGCGTCAACTTTCTAGCTAGCTACAGCTGATACAGCCATCACAGCCAACATTTGAGCTGTCAAAATCAAAGGTTGTCGGTTAGAAATGAGGGGACTGTTTTTGTCTACTTCAGTGTGAACCTCTGTGTATGAAAGACACATTGTTTCAGAAATTATTCTGAATTTTGGCTGAGAAATATGCAGCGCTACAATGGAAGGCTTTACAGGAGTCGCAGTAGTAACTGAGGGAGGTGGGACGTAGTGGAGGAGGGTCAGCTGAACCAGTAAAAGGTCATTATGCTAAATTCAAACATGTATTAAAGTGTGTGTGTGTGTGTGTGTGTGTGTGTTTGTGTGTATTCAGTATGTAGACAAGGACAATCTTAAAGTAAAGTATTTAAATACTCACACTCCTTTTGAAGGTAATGGCGCTCATGTTTTCCCTGTTCCTGTGCATTCCTATAGAAGAAAGATTATCTCAGCTGATAATGCCATTCATCTGGATTCGTGCTGTTGACTGTGAGGTTGATGAGTTGTTTGTGTGCATTCATGCAGTGGTGTTTGTTAGGTTTTAATGAATCAGGCCCACTGAGTGGAAATGGTGTTAGATGTAAATCAGAATACCTCATGCATATTTTACACATTTTCCTCGCAAACTCAAAACTACAATGCTCATTTATGCCGACTGTAACATCCAAATGATGCACAGACACACACACCAAAAAAAAAAAAAGTTTGTGAAGTTGCCTTTAAGGCGTTCGACGTTGTGATACTTACACAAATGCATTCATTTATATTAATATATTTTTAGGAAATGACCTAAATCCCCTGCTGTGGTGCAGATCACTTGTCTTTCTACCGGGTTTCTCTGTGCTGTTGAGTTTCTCTGGTCCATTTGTCTCAGACTGCGATTTGAGAAGTTTGAGAGAGTTTATGTTTTACCTGTAAAGCTATTCTACACATACTAGGGACTGACAGTGACGGCTACAGTGCTGTGAAGCAGACATAGCAATCAGTCGCTCTACATCAACTGACCTTTTTGACTCTCTACCAACCAACAGTGACGTCCTGTCGGCATCCAGGTTAATGAGCTGCCTCCCTTGAGCCGTGCTGCTATCTCAAGCAGTTCCACGTCTCGTGAGATTCTCATAACGTACTTGCTACTGCAATACAAAGGTCAAAGATTGACTGTGTCGGTATGTTGGCTTCCTTTGCCACGCAGAACACTGCACTTACCGCCTGCTGTGGCAGCTGCGGGGTGCCTCAGGTAGAGCCAATTCAAACATGTTACAAATTCTATGCAAGCACCTGAAATACACAGTACAGTGTGCAAGTGTATCATTGAATGTTCTAGGTCAAGTTGGATTAAAAATATCCAATGTTGTGCTGTTTGTAGCTTCATTTATAGGTTTGGTGGAAGTTTATTGCCTTCTATGACAGACAGAGAAACTGTGAACAGATCAGAGTTTTAGTAAATCAGTTGCTTAATTGGAGCCATCCCTGCTCCTTAAATGTTTAGCGCACTGTAAATGTTTATGGTCTCATAATTAGGCCCCCCTAAGTGTTTTCAGTGCTTTTCTGCTGTCTGTGTACAGTGTGTTGAATGCTGATGTCTAAGTTAGACACCAGAGCAGAGTACCGGGTCAAAACCCACTGAAATCTCACAGGCGATTGTGATGGTTGACGGGGAAAATTGACAAACTGACTGTCTTTTTGCGAGTGATTATGACCCAATCCAGTGTGTGGTCAAGGTTATCACTATTGTGACTCTGACAAAAAAAAAAAAAAAAAAAAGGCGAGCGATGTTTCCTTCTTCGGTGATATACCAGGTGTCAGCATGACGGATCTGAAGTGGTTCTAGTAGAGATGATGTCTTTCTCTTTTTCTAAACAGCAAAAGATGAGCAGGGATCCATCACACCGCCCTTGACCTTCAAATCAAATTACATTCCCAGCATTCTCCCTGCCTCGGCTGCCACTGTTGAACATTAGAGGCTTTTTAATAGCCATAGGAAAAAATTATGGAGAGGAGACATGACTTTACATGACGTTAATGTCATCTGATTAAATGTGACCTGACATGCCAGCACTTTGAACTTGATACAGTATTTTTGGTACCCAGTGTAAGATGGTGACCAGATTAATTTGTCTTTCCCGTGCTGCCAAATGAATGCGTAATATCAATTTTAAGCAATACAGGACATTTTATAAACATTGTGACACCCAAATTAACCACTGGATTTCAGCCTTGGCATGCGTTTGCTGTCAGCTGCAGCATGCTTTTTCTTTTTTTCTCCCCTCATGCAGAATAATAAACGAGAGGGGAGAGTCGCGCACACGTGTGGGTTTGCAGTCAGATCCCCAGTGTAATACAGACTTGATCATACAGTTGTTATTCTTAAAGCAGTCATTCATGCACTAGTTGCTATCCCACCTATGAACTTGGGAGTTGCTTTTTGAGGTGGAGGTCAGTTAGCAGGAGCTGGCAGAGCGTCTGTGTTACAGCAAATGTCAGGTCCCAATAATGTGAGGGTGTAGGTTTCGTCTGAGCGAGAACGGAGAATAACACGACATAACTCAGTGCAACTCAAGATTTAAACTAAAGAAACGCAGAGTCCCACAGGAGTTCAGGCACTCTTGCTTGTGAATGTCATACCCATAAATCTACATTTTGCCAGCCCCGAGATCCAGTTGCAGTTTCAGATGATTCTCGTGAGTTGAATGAAGTTAATGAAATTTCATCGTTAATGTAGCTTATCCCCGCTGAAGTGGAAAAAAGAGAGTATTGCAGTGTGTTCTCAGCAAAATCCTTTGGCCTGTAATCACAGTGAATACACCAAGATGGCTGAAACTTATCATCAGCCTTGGAAAATCTCCAATACCGTGCTGGTGGTGGCAAAGCAAGACAGAATCGGTGGGCCGGATATGAAGCTACCTGTGAGAGAGGTGCCGCCTGAGGCAGGGCGCGGTGGTGACAGAGGTCAGAGCTGCAAAGTTTTAAGTTGCAAAGCTGCCCTGTTTGCACTGGCAGTAGCAGTTTGCTTGAGGAATGTGTTTTTTAAAGAAGCTTGCATAAGCTGTGTACATTAAGTCACTACATAAAGTGAATCTGATGGAGAACAGCGATGCAGAATTTTGCAGTGCTCCTGATAGAGGTTTGTGTTTGCGGTTCCATGCTGGCACACTGAGACGGTGAGAGGCTGAGATGTGCTGCAAGTGCAAAAGGCCGACGTTTGAGCGCTTGCAAGAGAAGAAAAGTAGGTTTGTACTACATTTTTCTCTTTATAGTTCTCTGACACTCTGCTCCAGGTAGACTGCTCCCCTCTGGCCTGTTCTCGGATTAGCGTGCGCTGGCCAAAGTCAACACGAGAGGAAGTGGAGAAATGACTTCCCTCATTCGCACCAAGACTGCTAATGCTTCACCAGATCTAGTGTCAGACAAGTCCATTTGTTTGATGTAAGACACATTTAAGTCTAATAAATCTGAGGAAAAAAAATGTATTCATTATTCTATATTCTTATTTATTTCTGTGGATTTGAGCACATTAAATGTTCTAAGGGACAAAACCACTGCTGGTGCCAGTGTGTTTAAAAAATGAGAAATTAATTATTATCATTTTCTGTGTTTGTCCTTTAAGATTAGTATATTTGCAAGAGATTGCTAGAGAGGTAATTAAAGTTTTTGGAATAGAAACTGATTGCATCTTATACTTGGGCAAAATCCAAGACAAACCTATGGCTCTTTTAAAATGCATTTGGCTGCAAAGATAGAGCTGCAGGCAAATCATCCTGCAGTGAAATACAGTGTATTTGTCTGACCTTCATCAAGGGAAGTTATTGTAACACTGTACTAAACTAGGTTAGCCAGCTGCTGAGAGTGGTATAAATTCTCTCATCTCACTCTCAGCAAGAAAAAAACAAAAACAAACCCTAAAATCCAACAAATATGTGTCGATAAGATGTCATCCATGACATATGTTGAAAAGTCCTGTTCCTGAAAAGTTGTTGTGTTTCCACTAATCTTGCCTAAAAATATCAATGAAAATAAAGTGTTATGCTTGGATAAGCATTCAGAGCTTTATATCCACATGACAGAGGCCAAAACAGAAGGCTAATAAGCCAGAAAAGGAGGCAAACTGCTCATAAAACAGGTTACGCAAAAGTCACCAAAGCATCATCAGGCACTGCTCGCCACCTCTTCATGTCAAAATTGGGTCATGTGCAAAGCCCTTCCTAACCCACCCGTGTTTAATTGCCATGTGCTAAAGAATTTCCCATGTGCACACAAACCAGTCAAGTCTGGTGCGGCCTAATAATTGTTCACTTAAATCGCCTCTTTGTGCTGCTGTCTGCACTCGGGCTGCCAGGATTTTTTTTTTTTTTCTTTCTTCTTCCCCTTTCTGCTCTCTTCAAATGAGATCTCCCCATGCTTGCAATGATGGGACAGATCGAGCCGGAGCGAAAACATTCTCTAATTGACAGGAGTTATCTGCTCAAAAATCCTCTTCGCTTCCCTTTACTACCGTCAGCCACTACATAAAAGACATGTTTAGCTGTTTCAACCGGGAGCAAAGCTGTCTTTTAAAAGCAATCTCTGACTCACAAGAGACATTTATCCCTTCCTGTACCCGCACGGCCCCTGCTCTGCTCTGTCCAATCGGCTCTTTATTCTGCTCAAAGGCTCTCTCCAGTTTCAATGAGAGGAGCATGGGGAGGCAAGCTGTTTGGGGTCTATAGCCATTGACTGGATTTATCGACTAGGCGAGACAAAAAAGTGACCAAAATAAGCAGCAAATGACAAACACAGACACAGACTGGTGGGCAGAAAAAAAACGGAAAAAACCCCCCCACTTTTGTTTTAAGCGGAGCAGCCTGTGTGCGCGCTGCTGATATGGATCCCCCATGAGAAGGCTCAGGTCACTGAATCCCTCCTCAAACAGGCCTCAGAAAAAAAGAAAAAAAAAAAAAAAGATTTATTTGGATTTTTTTTTTTTGCTTCAAAGTTAGAGGGAAAACACAGGAAACAAACAGGGTTTTTAACATGCTCTCTGCAAAGCGGTTTTCTGTGACGCTTCAGAATGATAAATTATATAAATGTCTTTGGAGGCCACATTAAATGGTTCATGAAAATAGCAGGCCCTCTGAGAGTTTACTGTGCCTTCTCTGTGAAGCACGCTTTGATGATAGTAAATGGTACACTGTCCTATCTGCTGTGACAAAATGTCAAAGTCCTGAGAAGGTTTCATCATGAGTAATCCTCCCTCTGTCAGTGTGTTTTCTCTCCAGCGAGCACAGCGGTGTGGCAGTGTGACTTTTAATGATTGGTTTGGACTCATTGATGACACAGTATTGTCACGGATAGCTGGGATTTTATCTGCGCCCGCTGCATTCATTACAAGCCTCCGAAACTCTAACCGAGCCGCCGAGATGAAGCCGCTCAGGTTTTTGCCTCATATTGATGTCTTCAAATATTGAATATGTCAGTTAGGTCTTGTAGCTTGTTTGGTTGTTGTGTGTGTATAGGTGTGTGTTTGTGTGTGTAGAAATTCAAGCCCAAGTTAGACAGACTGTTGGCATGGCTCCTAATTCTCACCAAGAAAGCAGCCCCTGTCAGACTCCCCAAAAACCCTGGGCTGGAGATGAAACAGAGAAGAGTGTGTGTTAGTGTGTGTGTGTGTGTGTGTATGTACTGTGTATGTGTGCGTGCTGTGCATCTCTGACTTGCCTGCGTCCCACACTGACATTTCCAACTGGTGCTGGTGTAAACAAGGCCGCCAGCCACAGCAGGTGTGGGGAGCAGGACTGGGAGCAGGGGAGGTCTGCGCCCCTTCAACCCCAGGCCGCAGTAAAACCGTCCTGGACAAGTCAATATTTGCACTCGGTATCAAAGCCGACCCTGTTTTTGTATCAAAAACCAGGCTGTACAGAAGCAAGCCTGTCTGTGAATCCAGGAGATGTCAGGGATAAACGCATGCAACAGTTGCACTGGTGTAACACGCTTGTCATATTTTGTGGAATTAGCATAAACTCTCAGTAGATGTGTTTAGGACATAAATTGTGTCTTTGCTGTATTTTGAATGTTGTGGCAGTAGCATGAATTTAACCGCATCTGCTGTTTCTATTATGAACAACTGGTCAAATGACTAAATGAAATGTGAAAGGCGTCACTCGTCATGACAACAGACCCGACTGCATTTCACTTTAGCTCTGTGGAACCTTTTAGCCTGTTTCAGCTTATTTGTTTTGGTTTTACACCCAGTTTTTGGTTCGCTCTCAGAGCTACAGAGCTCCGTCTGATTCAAACAGAGCTACAAGGAGAGGGAATATTGGACTTAACACTCACCAGGTGGCTGGAAGCATGAATCAAAATGAATGGTAATGTTACTCCGTGTCTGCTGGAAGTGTAAATAGAAACTGTTTTCTAACACACTGAACAGCCTGTGGTGCTTTTGCTAAAAAAGAAGCCAGATCTTTGCAGTTATCACAACAAATAGAAAATTAGGGGCAAAAATACCAAAATATAACCCAACATGTTGAGATAAATCTGAAGGTAACTTTAATTTGTAAACCTCTTAGGCACCACACACACTGTGTCAGCTATAGTTCCAGTCTAATTTCAGTCTGTTGATCTGTTCAGTCTAATCAATATCTTCAAATAGATCTCCTCTTCTAGCTGCTCATCCCTCCCTGATTCTTTTACCATCAGAATATTAACATTTCTCAGTTTTTTGTTTTTTTTTGCACAGAGCACACGTTTCAATTTTAAGACGTTTCACAGGAGGCCAGACTGCAGTGGTGTCTGGGTCTCTCGAAAGTGTGTGGAAAAACACTTACATGGCTTTGCTTTGATTTGCAGTGTGTACCGAGGGGATTCCATTGCAGCCTCTCTCATGTGGTCCGCTGCTCCTGTCTGCTCACTGAAACCATCCTCTCTCACAGGGCTCCAGGACAAGACAGTGTCTTGACTCAATCGCAGACCATCGCAGTGCTTTTTTTTTTTCAAGTTTACACAACCTCAGTCTCAGCGAGGGAGTTTTTACAAATTTACTAAAGGAGGTACAGATTGGTTCGTTTTATGCCTCTAGAGCAACAAAGAGACACCAGTGAGGAAAGATTACACATCAGGGATGAGAGATTATGGTGTGTTGGAAAATGTAGCGGCACGCAGATTCCTAAAGTAAACAGGCTTTAAAAAGCCATTACACAATTATACAATTGTGAACAGACCACTTGAGTCACAGGCAGACGAGCTTTGGTTAACATAAGTGAGAGACTGCGAGGTCCAGTTTGAAATTTGGAGAGTGCACCACATTGGTTTTCGCACACCTTCTCGCATGCGAAGCAAATCAGCCACACTTGCTCTCTAAGGTTCCACATTAGCGGGAGCTTGCGGTAAACAAGCCAAGCAAGGCACTGCCAGCCTGGCTCTCCTGTGCTGCAGTCTTTTTTAGTGTCCTTTTATAGCCTCCTTCCTTCCTCCTCACACTCCACAGTCTTCAGAGAGGCCGTGCAGGCACACAGGGGAGCGAGGAAGTCAGCATGCTTCATTAAGTGAATGTGGCACACCACGCATGTCAGTGGAAACAACAGAGGCTCTGTTCAGGAAAGAAATGACACTTAGAAATAATAGTACGCCAGAAGCCGCCTTCAAGGGATGGCTGATGGTTACAAGGCCTCCAGCTGTGGTTCACAGATTTTTATTTTACCTTAGCGAACTGGAAGTGTTGAAAAAGGGCCTACTCCTTGCCACGGCACCCGTTCATTAGCTTGAACATGAATTCATTGACTTACTCTACCCCTGTGTTTTTTAGCTGTTGTTAACTTTATTTGTTTAATCTGCACTCAAACTGGAACATGGAGGCCTTTTTAATCTGTTACTATTCAGTTTGTAATTTCCTGATTTAGCTGAGATAAGGTTTGTCAGACTCACAAATTTTATCAGGCCAGTATTATTTTATAGGCAGGTAATAAATTTAAGTATCCCATTTGAATTTTGATCTACCCGGTCAAGTGTCAGCAAATATTTGAATAAGAATACCAGATTCCCCTGAAGAACAGGACAAACCTTTAGCAATCATTAAATAGTGGATTTAGCGTGGCACATGTCCAATGTATCTATATTGCTGCCAAGATAGGGGATTAACACCTTTTCCTTTAAAATTAGGTGGTGGTGGGGATAGATGTCCACTAAGCTGACACAAGTCCACAGCTCATACTTGGAATGTAGGCCAGTTGTCTTTAATGCTCCTCATACGTATTTGATACCACAATTATCAGAGCTCGAGTAAGTGGCTTAACTCTTTGAATTTGCACTTGAGGACCAAGATCGTTCATGAAAAAAACTGACAGAAAATAGTTCTACTGCTATTCTGATAACCTGTCAATTGTCTAAAGGTGCCCTATGGAGTTAACAAACCTACATTGTTACAGTAAAGAAGTACTGGTATTCAGCACTCCTCTCCCATGGTATTGTCAGACTCACAAAATATCAAAATTGATACAGCAGAACCAGAGATGGCATGTCTTTTATTTCATGCATTCTTCTGCCTTATCGAAAACTTTGTGCCTATGTTACCCGACCGTTGCATGTTATGCTAGTCGCTGCTAATGTAGCCTGAAGCCACTTGCCTCAAGCGGAGATGAGGAGCTGGCTACAGAGGTCTGGTGAACTCACGTCTTTGTTCAAGCTTGTAGTTGTAGTTTTCGGCATCAACTGATGACTCGAGTGACATCACTCGAGACAATTTGTCAGACTTCACAAAGCTCGCTCTGAAGTCTCAAAAGGCTTTATACACCTGGTTTTCACATATGCAGTAGTACTCCTCAAGACCTGAAAACAGACTTTGAAGTGTAAAATCAGTGGAGTTTCCCTTTAACATCCATGTTAAATAGCAGAGCAGTCCTCTTCTACCTTCCCTTTGTCAGTGCATGTCTACTGCTACCAGCTGTAGATGGGTGGAATAATGTGGAACCATTTCCAGGAATGTGTACAAAGTAGCATTGTCTGCTTGCTGGCATGTGTAATTGCACGTCCTCAATACAAACACAACAGATACACAACAGATACTCATAAAAAAACATTGCTCATAGTTGCCAGTGGTCAAATCTCAACAGGGGTACCCTTAAGTCATGTGTCAAGTAATAAAAGGCCAAAAATTCTCTCAAAAACCAACTTTAAAATGTGAGGACTTGCTGCTTTTTCAGTAATTCATAGTTGCAAATTGAATATTTGGGGTTTTTGGCTGTTGGCTGGACAAAACGAGCAGGAGGGCATTTTCATTATTCACAAAGTTTTCTGTAATTTTCATAGACTGAATTAACGAAGCAATTAATTGAACATTTGTTAGATTAAACAGCGATGAAAAATAACTATTTTTAGGATTAATTCATAGAATGATTATTGAATAAGCTCACATTGCATTCTCATATTATTTGTGAAGATGTTGTATCCATGCCTAATGAGGAACTAGGGGCTCGTACATGGATGAGACTGAATGAATCCCCTCAGACAGGTGCATGTCTGCGGCACCTCCGGGTTGGCTGTGCCAGGGGGGATTAGGGGAAGGTGAGAGTGCTGGAGCTCTGCTGCAAGGCCTGTCTCGGCTGCTGCTGTTTAGCCAAGAGAGCGCCAGCGAAACAGAAAACAGATGACGGAGAGAGAGAGGGGGGTGGCTGAAAGGCTGGCTTGTGTGTTCCTTCTGTTCTGTGTCTGTTTACCCTCGAGGGGTGTCAATAGGATATAGCTACCATATTGTGCATGGTGCGGTTCCTCCATTTGTCCTGCTTTGCTGGTTATTGTATCATCACTCTGAATGCAAGCTGTGAAATCCAATAATGACTCATCACCTATTTGTATTAAAACATGTTCAATGCACCCCTCTACACAGATTTTAAACCAACAACATGCGGCTTGTGTAGCATTTCTTATGTATTTCAATATGTAAAGCTACAGACTGGTGTATATAAAACACCTTGGAGAATTTAATCCTCACTCCATCCTGTGTAGATATTCTAGTCCATGTTCTACTTAAACAATCACCCCTGTGCTCGCTCAGGAAAGTTTGACAGTCCACTTGCCTTGCAGCTGTGCAGTGGTCCATTTCATAGTGGCTTTGGCAAAGCCTGACAGCCTCAATTAGGACTCCTGTGCCACCTCAGTTTTTGCACCGGCTAAACTAGTCCTTGCCCTAATCGTGGAGGATCATGTTGTGTTTTCTCTAAGGATTTTTCAAATGATTTTATATCATGGTAATTCTCTCGCAGCCCCAGAGCCAAGAATACCCTAAGCCCAATATCCTTGGAGGTTCTACTCCACTGGCTACAGAATAGTGTCAGGGTGTTTTCTTTCACCAACCTGAAATGGCATGGAGTGATTAATACCCAGGTTTCTTCCAGTGGCTTGTGAGTTTTGGCAACTATTGTAAATTTGGACACAAAAGGGAGTACTGCTCCATGATCAGTTTAACATAAAAATGTAATGTTTTTGGATACTGTGGCCTCTGATTGACTGTTTTCAAGCCCCAGGTAAGCATGCAGAGTATTACTTATAGTCCTGTGGATCATCAAACTTTGCGTTTCTTTGGATCAGACAGCACTGTGGATTTACCTTAAAATTCTGTTGCTCAAAGATTTATTTAAAATATGGCATACATCAGTGATTGTAGCCCTTTATACTGCATGGTAATTCTCAGCAAATGTGCTCATATATCGATTAACCAAGGTGTTTAATCAATAAAGCTCTCAAGTTGGTACTTCTGTTTGAAATGATGGGCTTTCACAAGATAAATGCGGCCTGATGGCTTAGCTCCAGGTTGCACTGACCTTAGGTCACTACACACACGTGCCATCACGTCAGCCACTCAGTGATGACAAGATTTGCCAAAGCATGGACATGCGCGTGGGTGGGTGGCCGGCCAGCCGGACTCTGCTGTCTGGGGCGGGCAAGGCTCAGAGACAGACGGCTGAGCCATGTACGCTGACTCCCCGAGCTCATCTATTAATCGCCACCTTTCCAAACCCTCAATGCTCTTTGGAGATGCCACAGATACCTCGCTCTGACGTCAGTGCTGACAAACAAAAGTGGAAGTTGAGAAGTGGCTACTCATTTGTTTATGGTCTGGTGCCCTCGGAATGGACAAGACCTTTGACCTTAGAGAGCTCTCGTCAGATTGTGAGGCAGGCAACAGAACAACACTTCAGACTAAAATAGTAACATGGGGGAAACATGAGATTTCTGCCCATCTGTTGCTATGCTGAAGTCCCAGAGAAATGGTGCTGAAAGAAATGTTAACAATACTATTTGCAGTATCTTCATTGTAATACGTTATAAAGTAGATGAATCTGCATTGTAATTTATCCCCAGTCAACAGAGTTTGATTCCTTTTTTAATGAGACCAGCATAGAAGAGATAATGATATAGTTAGTATAATTCCTGTGTTTGCCAAAAGAGATGGTTGACACATGAGTGTATCAGTAACTGCAGGGAGCCCACATGCTATAGTCACTGCTCCATAAAGGTTTGGGGAACAAGATGCATGCCCAACAATCCACCCTTTACATTTCTTGGAGTGCTGGTGAGGTGGCAGTGTGAGAGAGCAGCTTAGTCTCCAGCTGGCTTCAAATCCCCAAAACAACCCAGGTCAACTCAGCACACCAGGTAATTTCGATAAACACTGATGTCAAATTTGTACCTTTATGACTGCGTTGAATAAACTGGCCCGCTCTACGTACACTTTGAATTGTTCTGGCTGGTGCACACAATATATAGTTTCTCCAAATGGCCTTAAATAAGCAAACTAGTATGAGATGCCAGTTTTTCTGTCTCCGTTGAGAAGTGCCAAGAGACCCAAGTGTCATTGGTTATATAGAAGATGAAGTGTTATTTAGTTTTTTGCCCGAAACCAAAATAGAACGTTTGCCGTCTTCGAGCATATTTTCTTTGTGTCTGTGGTACAAACCTTGGCCTTGAACACGTTTTGTAAATCTTGTGGAACTAGTCCATGTGCTGTGCTAGCTGCAGGGACACAGATTCTCTTCCTTCTCAACAGTCCAGCAGTTCCCCTTCCGTCCTCTTTTCATTCTCACTCTCATATTAACCAGAACCATCACGCCAAAACACACCCCTGGACCTGGGATTGATGGGTGCCAATGGCTGCCCCTTCTTCTGGGAAACATTTCCTTGAATGAAGGCTTGTGGTGAAATGTTTACAATGTGGGAACTATTAGCAACCACCAGGGAGAAACAACCCAACATGGTGTAATCAATACTTCTTTTGTTTGCTGAACCCACACACTCAAACCCTAGGGTCTTCAGCTCCTTGGCTATATGGCTCATGGTACATTTTGCAGTGAGGAAGCTGCTTTGTGTATCTGATGTCGTGAAGTGTAATACTAGACTTTTAAGAACATGTAAATGCGCTTATTGATGGTGTCTAGCTTAGCGCTGAGTGCACAACTGTAATAGTGGAAAGTATGAATTAGGTTCTTGTTTCTAGCACCAAGCTAACCTGAAAACTAACCGGAAAGACGGTACATATCAAAGCTTCTAGGTCTATAACTGCTATGGTGACTGACAGTATGATGCCTGTAGGCTAACTTTGTGCAAATCCATCCTCTGCAATAGAAGCCAGCAGGGAATATAAGCGATAATGGGAGAGATCAATGAGAAAACCTGTTGTGCAGAATTAAAATGAGCATTGGTATTTCTGCAGCCATCCCCGTGTGCAACAGCTGTACATGTGTACAACATACTCATTTCCGTGTGGGGACACATGCATCTAAGTCATGCGGTAAAGACCCCACAAAACCCTGGATACAATCGAGCGAACTGGGTCATTGAGCAACACCTGCTATTGGAATTTGAGGATCAACACTCACGCTAGCAGCTGATTACCCCTTTTCGCTCAAATCCCAAATGTATTGGGATGATTGATGAGTGGAACACATGTGGAGTAACTGTTTATCTCAGGCATCGTCTCACACCTCCTTGAAATTAGTCTCCCATGTACCTTTGTTGTATTTTGCGTAAAGCTTGCTCTCAGCTGCACCCAGTCCAGCAGGCATCCACAGTAAAAATTACCATGCACCTGTTCCCACTTTGGCTCCCTCCAAAGTCCACAACAACTGGGCTCCATGCCGAAATCTTTGGGGCTGAAATGAGATCAGTTTGCCAGCGGATCCCCTGTAGTTTTCTGTTTCACCTACCAAATATCTCTCAGCAAATGTAGGTATTTTCATCTGGTGAATAAACAACGCCCAGGACCCAAGCTTGTGACGTAGATAGCTGAATTCTTCAAATTCAGTTTCACATGTTTAATTAAAATGCAGCCTTTTCACTGCGAGGGTGAGAAATAACCTCAAAGGTGTTTATAGAAGCAATTTCATGGAAAGGTGCAAGGGAGTACACACCTGCTGTTTGGTTTTCAGGTGTCTTCAAAGCGGGCAGATGGGTTATGTTTAATGAGGTAGTCCTTGATTTATTCTTGGCAGGAAGGTTACCTGCCTAGTTAGTGGTACAATTACTCAGAATCTGATTTTATTCATTCATTCACTTGCAAATAAAGCAACTGAGGCAAGGTCAAATACCATTTCTCTGTAAAATTGAAGAAGAACATAAATATACAAGTCTTTCTTGTAATAGGTCGGCCTGTTCTGTACAAACACCTCAAATATTTAAAAGGGTGACACTGTTCTTCATAGTTAATTAAATAGTAAAGTGTTGTGGT
The DNA here is from genome assembly GCF_002814215.2 of Seriola lalandi dorsalis. NCBI lineage: Eukaryota > Metazoa > Chordata > Actinopteri > Carangiformes > Carangidae > Seriola > Seriola lalandi. The sequence continues at coordinate 242,620 of NW_019522639.1, read as the reverse complement.
GCTAACCTTCTTAAATAATGATTTTTAAACCCCAGAACGAGGTCTGGAGGAGCTGTTATTGAGTTTTCAGAAAGGGGAGGGCATGTTGATGTCTGCCAACTAGGCGTGGACAGCTGTGAACATGAGAGCAACAACAGAAGCTGTGTACTTTTCCTTTTTTAGCAAACCCACTACAGTCGTGTGTGTGTGTGTGTGTGTGTGTGTGTGTGTGTGTGTATGTGTGTGTGTGTGTGTGTGTGTGTTGAGAGTATGAATTACAGCCAATATTTCATAACATTTCCACATGATCAGTGTGGGTCATCCAAGTTAGGCTATGATCTGATTATACTGGCTGTTAATCTGACAGTTATGTCGAAGGTAAGATGCTCAGTCCATGTATGCATTTCATATAGAAAGCAATAATGCATGATATATTTTAAAGCTGCGCAGTCATATTTACACTGTATCATGATACCGCACAGGGCAAGTCTTTAATAGTAGTCATTCAAATGCTTTTTGAATGATACATGCAATATATCTGTAGTCAAAGTCACATGTTGCTGAATGTTACTGTCACCACTGACCGTGGGCCACAAATCAATTTTTTGGAGTTTGCCAAATGTGTATCCATTTAACACACACATAATATATAGTTAGACAATAAATCAATCACAGCATCCACCTCATCACCACATACAAAAGAATAATCAAACTACCACTGACCAAGTCAAATCAATGCCAAAGAAAATATCCAGCTAAAAAGTAAATAAATCAATAGATCCATGCAGATACAAGATACAGATACATGCACTGAACACACAGCTCCAGTTTGTACAGTTTGGATCTGTACATGTGAAGCTACTGTATTAAACCAAGTGACAAAATAATGCAAGTAGACCATACAGTAGAGCACATTTGATATAGACGCTAATGCAATATGATTTTTGGCTCACCCACCACAGATGTTGAGTGATTGGTGTTAGTGCTGACTGGTTACTGCAAGCTGCTACAGCATCTGTTTATTTTTACATTTTATTAAATTTATTTCAAAAGGTTTGGTTGATAAAGGGAAGAATGTGCAACTGCTTTAACTCACTTACATTCCTGCCAGCCTGGTATCACCAAATGGCGTATGAATAACACGCAGATTTCCTTTAGTCATTTTGTGTGTTATCACTATGCATTTTTTTTTTTTTTTGCATTGTCATTTCACGCCACATTATTTCTCTACTGACTAACCCCTAACCCAAACCAAAATGGCGTTAAATGACATGCGAAATGTGGTGTGCTATTTATATACAATCCCATGATATTGCATAGTTCCCGCATGCCCTTGGTTCACGTAGCGATACAAAATGACACACATTATGTCGCTGGTGTCAAACACTAAGTGGTAAAAACCTGAAGGGGACTGTTGGTTGATACCAAGAAAGGTAAATTTAGGAACAGGCACGGGCTTTGCTCACATTTGAAACTCTGCTTTGACATTTGTGTTTATTCCTCTATTTAAATTAATTGGGTAACATGTCTATTCTCCGTTAATGGTCACCTCACAGTATGGTTTCCCCTTGGTGTGCCCGTGCGTGTCTAAGCACCTGAACAGCCAAGGATTCGCCGCCTGGGGCACTGACATTGTTTTACGTACATCATTCAATGCACTTGACAGCTGCACTCTCCACTGCAGCAGTAGTATCATCTGTCAGTTACTTAACATCGTGCACTAATAATTGAAGCTGGTTGTGCGTTTGATCTGTGCACTGCAGCCAAATCAGTCTGCTGCCAGTTTACAACACCTTGCAGCTGCTGACAGTTGGTTGGCAGGTGAATGACCTGCAATTTAAAAGGACAAAGCACATGTGATTAATCTCCCAAATAAAAAAAGATTTGTGCTTGTTTGTCACTTTGCTGTAGACACAACAAACACACAGTACATCACCAAGAGAACGCTGTCAACTGTTAGCCTGAGCAACATGGGTACTTATTCTCGTCCAACCTGCAAATCATACCATGAAATCCCCACGTTAAGCAGGCTGTGTTATGCAAATATTGATATTTCAAAAAAGGGTTTAAAATTTTTCCTAAGGGAACTTTAAGCACACAGTAAACAAGGTCAGATCAGTCTGGCCAGTTAGTAATAAACAAAAGTCGCAGCCTTTCGTCATCATGACATAAGATCGACGCCGAAGGCATTAGTCAATCCTGTCTGTAAACACTGGTGCTCCAGGACTGGACAAAGCTACGCTCTGACTCTTGAACCAGCTTAGTGTTGTGCTTGGATATAAAGTTGTATACCAAAGGCAACTGGAGAGAAAGTGCCTGCTGTCTATGACTGCATTGTACCACCCTTTCTCAGAACACTACCTCATACTGTGCACTGCTGCCAGCCACCATTGATACTATACAGTACATACAGCCTCTTGGTTTCTTTATTTGACCGAAATCATCAGTTGAAGCAAATAATGTGATGTTTTTCATTTGTGTCAGCTATTTAAAGTAATAGTTAGACATTTTGGATAATATGCTTAGTCGCTTTTTTTTTGCCAGGCATTAGATGCATTCACTCTTGGATTTTTAACCTTTCAGTATGAAACTGCAGCCAGGAGATAGTTAGCTTAGCTTAGCATAAAGACTGGAAATGAGGAAACAACTAGTTTGGCTCCGTCAGGATGCATATTTAGTGACCTTTAGAGGTGCTCCACCTTAACCTTAATTTACTGGACAGATATGAAAACACTAATCATCTTTTCATCTAACTCTTAGCAAGAGAGAAAATAGGTGTAGTTCACAAAATGTCAAACTGGTCTGACAGTGCCAGCCTTTGTCATATCTGTGAACTACCAAAACTGATTGTTTTGCTCTTTAGTACTGTGTATTGGTAGGCTACATGCTATTATGGGAAATAGTATGATTACCTATGATGAAAATAGTTGAGAAATTGCAGCTCACTAGTGTTGGCAAAGTTAATATAAATGAAAGAGAACTTGAGTGTGGGCGAAAGTCTTAGCGGGTAATGATTAAACTATTGGAGGTGGATCAAGGAAGCCTTGTATTTTTAAATCTTCTAAGTCTTGGCCAAGAAAAATCTAATCTGACAATGTTTCATCATATGAGATTATTGTTAATGAGAGACTTCTTTACCAGAGAGAGACAAAGTGAATATGGCTCAGGTCACTCTTGACTGCGTGCTAATTATCTGCTCTTTGAACACAGTGGGATTTAATTACTTTAAGCATAAATATTTTGGACTTTTTGACCACTGAAACTTAAATATATATATATATATATTTTTTTTAATTCCACTCAAAGACTGTATAACACTCTTTCTTATGGGGACACCAACGCAACTCAAGAAATCCCCTATAGCGCTTGTCTTTCTAATTTCAAGAGAAAACACATTCTAGTATCACATTTTCATTAAGTACTCAATGTAATCTTTGTGTGGCATTTTAAAGCGTGGAGACAGTCGCAGTGAGGTCGGACACCAGGCTGTAAGGTTAGAAACAGTGCCTCGGGGACGGCACCGAGTTAGAACTTGGCGTTGATCATATGGAGCTCAGGTTACTACCAGCTGCCCACCCAAATTTGCTGGCAGGTTAAAGTGTCCAGAACCAAATCTTTGCCAATAGTGAGCTCAAGCCCAAGCCCTGAGGAGAGTATTGTGTCTCTGGCACAATCCGAGGTTCAGCTGCAGCAAAAGCCTTGACGGAGGGGAGCTAAGCGTTGATACTATGCCTAGGTTATGAAAGCCACAAATCAAAGGTACTCCGCCCATGGAAAGAGATGCCCCATAAAATACTGGAAAATGTCTGCATGCAAAATCAAATATAAACCGTGATGGAGAGTTTTTTGAATAGAAAACATCTCTAAAGATGCACTGGGGATTTTGGAATTTTGAAAAACTGTGTTTTTCTCCCTACACTGTAAATAATACAATTTATGTGCTGTTTCATTGGTCCTGTTGTGTATGTGCTTGTTGCATTGCGTCTTTACCGTTGCAGTGGCTGCTGTTTTTACAACAGATGTGTGGGGAGCTTTTTTTGGTCATTGAGAGTAATGGAGTTCCCAAGCAAATACACAGTCTGCCTGCACACTGGCATATTGACCCTGTATATGTGAAAACTAATAACTTAAACTTGGTGGACCAAGCAGCAAACCTTTTGTGATTTTAGAATTCCAGGATGCGTCTTCCATTAGCTTGTAGTTAATAGAGCTTGAAATTAAATGGTAAAACTGCAAGTGAACTACTTTCTCTTTTCATGATCTTTTGCCTCCCCTCTGCAATCCTCACTTTCCTTGCCTTCGCCTCCTCATCCAGCATTTCCTCCCTGACCCCTGCACTGCCCCTGTCCTTCATCACATTAATCTTTAATCCCAGTTAATGAAGCACATTTTCATTTGATTTTGATTTCTGGACAATGGCCTTATGATGGACCTCTTGTTGGGCATTGCTCGGTTTGTATTTTTACCACCATGGCAACGAGTTGAGGCTTGGGGTCCAGTGGGGGTGTGTGTTGGGTGGACTTTTGCCCGTTCCCATGCCCGTTCGATGAAAGGCCAACATTGTCAGCATCCCAAAGATCTCTTTGTGTGTGGACATGTTTGATGGGGGCCTTGTCATCTTCATGAGACAGCATGTTTGTTGACTCACGACGGGAGGCCTTTGTGAGGTCCTGTCACTACAAACGGCTGTTTGCTCCAGTGCCAGCTCCTCTGTCTCTTACAGTATCCCAGTCCAGTTACCTCAAATGATGAGCCATTACAATTATGACGTTTCTATACATGCCAGTGGCTCCATTTATGGTAATGTTGGTCATTCTACCACTTTGGTCTAGACCTCTAAAGCTCTAGATTGGCGTGAAATATTGTGCACACAGTCATGGTTCCGAAACAATGTATCCTAATAACTTTGGAGATTGTCTGACTTTTTCTTTAGCTCTTTTTTTTGTGAAATGTCTTAACATCCGTTTGGTGGGAACATCTGAGTGGGAATATCTGCGTTGCACACAAGATGAATCCCAATGACATTAATCATCTTCTGATGTTTCTTCTTGTGTCATATGACTAAATAGCTGCAAAACTAACATTCCCATCAGCCTCAGATGTGCATTTAATTTGGTGCTAATCAGGAAGTGTGAACACTATACCTGCTTACCATCAGCATGTTAGCATTGTCATCATAAGCATGTTAGCCTGCTGATGTTAGTGTAACAAAAGCTGGATGAACTGTAATCCCGAGAAGGCTAAATTTAAATTGGAGATTAAATTGCTCTCGAGTCATATTGTCAGATTGAAAGAAGACCCGGCCCTTAAAGAGGTGTCACAACCGTTGTGAGACAGTCTGTCTCACTTCCTGTCATCTGGAGATGCTGCCGAGAGTGAACAAGTGGCCACTGTGGAGTTGGGGGTCTGCTTGAATCACTCAAACCTTTGGTGGAGTTATTTGTGTCAGCCCTGATCCACCGTATTTGCAGCTTGTGGTATCAAGTGTTGTGAGTGTGTGTATGTGTGTGTAAGGGGTGGATTTGATAGGGAAGTTGAGATTTGGTGTATGTGTTTGCAGGGGGAGTTGGTCAGCGTTGAGGTACGAGAGCAGCTGGTAACTCCACTCTCTGTCTGAAATGTCTGGCGCTGGAGCTGGAGTGAGGAGTCCAGCCATTCATTCCCATCAAGAGCAAACACAGCCAGGTCAATATCTGCCATCATGGCCACTACACTCTTTTGGCCCGCGGCTCTCAGAGGAGGGAGTTTTTGACTGTCTAGTTTGGCAGCACAGGATTTTTGTTGAGACTAAGGCTGCCCATTGAGGGGCCTGTGGGCCAGATTTGGCTCCCAACAGAAGTTTTTGTTGGCGCTCCAACAAGTTTCAAAAAAGCGATATAGTAAGTTTTCTTCATGTGGTCGAGTTAAATGTAATTTAGCAATACGTGAGGTGTGTTTTGATTTTCTCAAGCATATTAACAAGCATTTTGGAGACCAAGGAAAATATTCTTATGTTTAAGATTATCAGTGACCAGTGGCGTTCTAGGCCCAGAGCCCACTTAAAATGTTAGATTTCAGTCTTTAGCCACCATGTCAAACCTGGACATCTCTGGTATAAACTGGCAGGATATTGTGCCTTTGTGCCCATTACCGTATTGGACATATGGACTTAGGCACTTTTGCCTGTTTGGCATTAGGGTGAGACAATGCATTTAAAGTTTAGTGTAGAAAGTATTTGACGCTTTGCAGCAGGCTTTAGATAGTAGGAAAAGAAAAGCTAAGAAAGTAGTGCAAAGTTTGAGCTGGCTGCATCCACTGGAGAGCTGGACTGAACCTGAGAGATGCACTAGCAGTCACATTAATCTCCATGATCAGTAAGAGTCTCCCCATCTGTCAGTCCATCCCAGGCTGCTGTGATTAATGGTGAGGAAATTAGCCACTGTTTGACTGAGTACACTGAAATTGCCTGATCGACTCAGGGCAGTGCAGAAGGCCTTTAACTAGTTTGTCTTGTGTCACACGCTAAATGAGGCAATTAATGGAAGATCCACATTACTTGTCCAGTTGAAAGCAGCCCAAATGGAACTTGTTCCACTCTTTTTAGTTTTCTTTTTTAGACTCTCTGTGAAACTCTGCTCTGCTGTTACCACCATAAGGTAATGTCAAATGATATCATAGGTCATGTTTCATTGGCTTGTGCAAGGCCCAAGATCTTATGAGAATTTGCAAGATGGTAAAGGATCCTCAGCCCTAAATCAGGCACAGGCACAGAACTCCCTTTTGCTCTTGGTTCGCTGAACAGATTCAGGAAAAAGGTCCTTTTTGAAAGGAAAATAAAGCAACAAGCCACCACCACTTCCCGTCATCGCCCCTCAGGCCAAGTGTGGGATTGACTGACAAGGTTTTCAGTTTCAGACCCCTCAAAGCTGTCAACATCAGGCCTCAACTGCCATTTGCTTACCACATGCCCTGTTCGTGAGGGCAGACACATTTCTTCTTCTCACCGCAAACATTACCTTGCTGTTTTGACCCCATTTTGTTTCCCAAAGTGCTGCTTACATGGGGCTCAGGAAGGGGGCTCATCCCACAATGTTTTAAATCTGACACAGGAGCCATTGTTTCAGACATTTTGTCCTCAAAGATCGGCACTGCCATCAACGAAATGCCATGAAACAGACATAAAGTCTCCCCATCTCGCTGCAACCACCTCTCTCTGGATTTGGTAGCAGTTACTCAGACTCACAGGACCAGGGCCATTAGTCACAAGTGTCACAACTGAGCCCAGGTCACAAACACGTGTCAACCGAGCATGTCACTCTGCCTGGCACCAGGATACCAGAGCTCCTGATCTTTTTCATCACTGCCACTGCTGACACCAACGGCTACCAGTCCTCAAGAGAACTGCTGGGTTTGATTTATGAAAAAGCGATTCTGTTACATAGGCTATGTTTGCAGCATGTATTTACTCTTCAAGTGCTGTTGCTGGATCTACATCAGAGGGTAGAGTATTGGAATAGAACAGGGAGGATGCTTCAGAGGCTGAGTCAGCCAGTATTCACACCTGTTATTTAGTGCCATATTAAATGCTTAATCCTCTGTACCATCATTACACAACATACCAAAATAAATCCGTGCATAGTTTGTTGATCGTGTTGCCCGAAGGACAAATACCAGCTCAGATAGAAAGAGTCATACACACATGCAAATTAGGTCACCCAAATATCTTCTTACATGTAGGTTCATCAAGCCAAAATCAGATTTTTCACATATTTCAAATTGTGACAAGATTTCTTATTAAACTGTCAAAATGTAGGTGAAAGTATGTGTCTTTTTCTCTTTTTTTTTTTTCTTTTTGCACAACAGCACTTTTTTATTTCTGCCATTGTGGCCACTGGCAGGGCCTTTCACTTATGACATGTAGCGGACAGATGGTGAGAGTGGGTACAGATGATAGTAAAGGTTCCCATGTGCAAACCCATACGCTGTTATGCCAGCAACAGACAAGGGGATGTGCTGTATTTTACGGTTTAGGTGCCATGTCTGAATCAACAGCTGACCCGACCCCTCCAGTACATACTGTGTGTTGTGAAGACACGACTGTAGCACAGACGACTTCAACCATATATCTGTGTGACAGAAGGTTGTTATCACCAAAACAAAGATGGTCATTCACTAGTTTGACCTGTGGGGGAACGTTTGTGTGTGACTGTACTGCTTCTGTTTAGCTGGGTGTCCCTTCTTCTTGATATTTTAGCACAATGATACACGCTTTTAAGAGTTACTTCCACATTATTTCAGTAGTTAGTCGGACAAAACAAGTAATCTGAAGATGTCACTTAAACCACTTGGAAGTTATGATGTGATGTTCACTATTTCTTGACACGTTATACACTTCAAAACAACCAATTAATTGAAAGAAAAAAACAATTTAGCAGATAATAGATAATGAAAATAATTATTAGTTGCAGCTATATCTATAAATGACAGTATATTACTGAGTCATTTGAGTGTGGGATGGAGATGCTTATCCAGCAATGTCAAGCCATTTTTTATTTCTCATTATGACTCACTCAGTAATGAAGTGCACTCTGTCATACATGCATGCTATGACTTAACATGCTTTTTAAGATCAACAGTAATCCAGTATGTTGTAATATTAAGTAATTTGAGCTGATCAAACTATGGTTCCTGACTTTGATAATGGACTTGTAGTGTGCAACTCTCTCTGTAGTTTTGTTCCTGCGCTCCACTGATGTCAGAGTACATCAGGGGATTGTGCTAGTAAGCTAAGCCAACTGCGGCGATACAGAAAACACTGGCAAGCCCTTACTAACCTGCCACCACTTATGACTAATACATAGAAATAAAGTTGAAAATCACTGAAGAGTTTCTTTTAAATTTCCAAATTGGATCTGCTGTACATGACTTTTAAGGTAACTGTTTGCATTATGACATTTTCAGGTCTCTTATGAGACTTTAACTTGGATAAGAGCTGCCTTGTGCACCAGAAAAACTGATAAATCAAAAAGGGAAGTCATTTGCAATCCTTCCACAAACACACACACCATCCAATTTCCTCAGCCGGTGTACTCACAGAGAGCACAGTATTTCCTCTCTATTTTTCTCAATATTTATTGAAAAGCACAGCATGACTGCATTTCATTTTGTCTAGAAACTGAAATGTATGCAGCTGAGTGACTTCTCAGAAATAAATGGATAATGCTGGGTGACAAGATGTTGAGTTTCTTTGCATCTCAGAGGTGGAAATAACTTGTCAGGGCCGCGACTCTTTTTCTTTTGAATTTCACCTATTCACAGCCACTATAATTCACGATACTTATTAGCGACAACCAGGCCTTCAGTCCTCTATGCTCTTTATGAACTGCATAATGAGTCTGGGTTTATTTCACTGTCTTGAGGAAGTCTCAGTATCTTTCCTCCAGTATCTTGGCAAGGACATTACAGTATATGTCTCATTTCCTTCCTTTTTACTGCCAGCATTCTAACTGTGATGCTCTATAGCCTTGTGAAGTAGAATAAAGTCAAACAGAGTCGGTATCTGCCAAATGTGTCCTTGAATGCCCTGTGCTCATCTAACTGTTTTCCACAGCAGTAGGTTGCAGCATGTTTATTACTGTATGAAAACCAATATCTGCCACCCAAGTGAAATTTAATGGAAAAAATGGAAGGGCAGTTAATTTGTGTTATTAAGCAAGTTTCATTGATATTGTCTTCATGTCAGTTATTTAGTTATAGGCTAAAATCAGTGGCAATTTCAACTTTGTTTAGTGCACAGATTATATGCACAGAAAATATGTTATGTTAATATGAGTTTAGCTTAGCACAACGACTGGAATGAAGGGGAACAGCTAGCCTAGTGCCAGCGTAACTCTGTCATAGTTGCCTTGCAACAACTCCAAAGTAGCCTTGTATGTATCTTGTCATTAACACATGTAGAAAAACAAATAGACAAACTGTGGTTTACGGAGCAGTTAGCCTAGACTGTACAATCAGACCGCTTCAAATGTGAGGAGTCACTGTTTTGCTGTCTTGTTTGTTAATGATGCCTGTAAATCTAAATGAATTATACTTTTATACTCATGGTTTCTGTAAAATGAACTGAACAGTTGAATTGTGGAGAATCTATCTGAGCTAATGATGTGTAGCATGGTAGATACTGACAAAAGTTTAAACATTTATATCTTTATGCGTGTTGCTATGCTGCTTTGCATGAGCAAATGAACTGCTCGCCAACAACCAGGTGGGGTTTAAGAGGGCTCAGCCCTCTCAGTTGTATCTTTTGCTCCCACTGTGTAAGCTTAATGTAGAACAATAGGAAAAAACTAAAAAGCCCTGAATTGAGTCTCAGAAATGTGGGACAAAGCGTGTCCCCTATCAGTAAAACACGGAACACTTTTTTAGTTTCCATATATGGGCTGATTCTGTAGCCTGTTTTGTGGAAAAGTCGGCAACCCTACCAATTTTATCAGTTGGCCTTCACCATAGTTTATTAAGGTACAACAGGTCATAATACATGACACCTGGACTGTCCCTCCATTTAATTTCATAGATAAAAAACATTGGATATTTTAATGATATATTGAAAGTCAAACTGGAAATGCCCCTGCTTTTCATTTCAGAAATCTGGTCACCTTACTGTTTGTGCTAAACAGACTCTGTATCTTTATACTAAATGCACAAGGATGAAATTTATGACAGTCTTCATCAACCAACTCCTGGTAATACAACTTGAGCATATCTATATTCTTTTGAATGTAATTTTATTCATTTGAAAGATACATGGATCACTTAAGAGAATGAGCTGTAAACACAACTGCAGAGGTAGTATTACTCTGTGGATTAATGAGCGATGCAGCTTCCACATTAACCACACAGTCATTTGATCCACTGTTAACATAAAATATTGATTAGTGTAGTGTTGATTTAAGGCAGATTGCTGAGTGTTTTCAGTCTTTATATTTAGAGTGTTGTTGCTGTGGAACATTAATAAGTAATTTATATTAATAAAAAATTTAATTTATATTTCATCAGAGAAGTCCTTAGTCAACGGCTAAAACTTTTTCTGTTCAAAATTATCATCTGCAAGATGATGTAGTGCACCACAAAAACATATTCAGTGCTCCACTGGGAGCTCATTTGGAGGAAGAGGAAGAGACAAACTTGGAATGCTTGCCTTAAAATTTACTTTCTTATAAAGGAAAGAAAGAAAGTGTCAGTATGCTGTATTGCTCTTTTATTTAGAAGATGAAGGCAGCCACTTGCCAAGGTTTCGTTGAAGACATTTGTTTATTTTGATAGAACCAGAAGGCACTGAGGGCCACACAAGTGGATGCCTGACAAGTGCAATATAATGATAATAAACAATAATCCATGGTGCAGGGGATTTTCTTGCAGAAGCATTCCCTTGCAAAGGCAGTCCACTATCCACTTTTACATTTTTTGCAGGGACAGCGTGCAATTATTAAGTAATTGTACCAGTTGGTATCCAACTAGCATCTGTTGTCCCTTAGCAGGTATGTAAAAGACAACCACAGAGCAGCAAAAGCACTATATAAAACAGCATAATACATAAAAATCCATCACTGTGAAATAAATCAAATCACTATGATAAAAGCAATGAATACAATTGCCTAACTCTTAAGTGTTTCTTGAAACCTCGTGCAGAAACAGTCACTTATATGTATTATATAATATATATATTATTAGAAAATATGTATTTGACTTGTGTTGTTTATCATTTAAATGTACAGTGTATGCACAGTGTTTCCAAGATGTCAGCCCTAACATGAATACAAAAGAAATATCCTGAATGATGCCTTCCTTAGAGTTGGGATGTGATGTTGTGCGTACCTTTTTAAAGACAGCTATTTCAGGGAACAGTTTCACCATATATGTGGAAACAGGAATGCAATCTTCCACCCTCCCATTTGGTTTCCCTTTACTTAAAGTAGAATCTGAAAGGAAATATCTGGGCCTTTGTGCCTCAGTTCAGCAACAAGGCGCAAGGACAGTCTGTACTTAAAAGACTCATCCTCAACATCCAAGACAGCAGCCAACATCTGGTGGCCTCACCCCCACATTGATGAGTAAAGGACTTTCAACCATGTGTTGTGGGAAACCAACATCTTGCAGCATCCTATTCTGACCAGAAAAAAAATGCACAGAAACAGCTGGATGAAAGTAGAGCTTAAAAAATGTGATTATGTAATTAATTTAACAATCACCCACCACATAAAACATTAATATATCTGATGAGTCATGTCATATTTTTAGACTAAATTAAAATGGAGCAATAGAAAACTGATCACCTTTTATAGTACTGGTTGCTGTAAAAAGTTACAATCTGTAACCAAAAGTTCCAAACTGCAAACAATAAATAATAAGACATGCACCCGTGCAGCTACAGTACAAATTTTAAAACTTAATTCTACTGCATGGCTCATAAACGTTGCAGAACTCCCCTTCGGCATTTGTGGTCAAACTGAGACAATGGATAGTATGAGTTCTCATCCACAACAGTGACGATGGTGAAGTTGGTAACTCTATCTGCAGTGTTATGGTTCCTGTAAAAAAAAAACAAAAAAAAAAAACAGCAACAATGTGCAGTTCTGAAAAGTAATTCAATCTATTTTTGGTGGTAAAACCTTTTTTTTTTTTCTTCCAAAGTGATTCCATTTGATGAGGAAACCTGACTTAGTTATGATAAAAGAGTTAAATGAAGGCGTCTTACAAAAGTATCTCCATCACATAAGCATGTCTTGTTTCTGCAAAGCATTAAAAAGAATTATGCATTCCCAAATATGCTAATCCAACAGTAATTCATTTAGTAACTCCTCACAATGTGACCATTACTCTCAGATTTCTTAGCATCCATCGGTGTCCTATGGAGGCCAGTGTCCAGCATCGGCATTAGTTAAACCACTTCTCTCCCCGTGTACAAGCAGTTTCACTTCCTGGAACATGTTTATGCTTTCTCCTTCCCTACTCATTACTTCTCCTGCACGCGCTTCCTGAGGTTTCTGCCTCATCCGAGATGCATGGGGCCTTTGTCTGCACCGTGCAGATGAAAGGTCCGCGGTGAAGCGGTGAAGCGGCAAACCGCGTGGAAACAAAAGGATTCTTTCTCTTGCGCTCACACATTGGAGCAATCTCAAAGACAGCTGTTCCCCTCCCGGGTGTCCCAAACTCTCTGACTTGATCTTTCTCTCTCTCTCTCTCTCTCTCTCTCTCTCTCTCTCTCTCTCTCTCTCTCTCTCTCTCTCTCTCTCTGTCTTACTCACTCACTCACTCACTCACTCACTATTCCATCTACCATGCTTGTTGCTGATTTCTGAAAATATCAAAAGGGGAAATGAAAGGGCCCACCAAAGTGGTACAGAGAAGAGACAAATTTAACCAACCCCCCCACCCCCCTCCTCCTGTTTACTCTGCCCTTAGCTGCTAAGTTACTCCATCCAGTTCAGATAACTGGGATTCTGGAGCAGTGGAGCAATCCAACAACCAAGGAGGATGCACTCGTGTCACAAGGTCCCCCGACTGATCAGGCCGGATGACTTTTCAGCGCCCACAAATTTAACCCAAGGTGGGTGGGGCCTGTGCAAAATGAAGGGATGTAAATCAAAGTGGTGGACCGTAGCTGCAACATGTGGGTTTGCGCTTAAAGGCAGAGGGCACTCCAATTACTGGCTCCATCACCCAGGCATGATGAAAGTCCTCTTAGCGTGGAGAGCTAGTCGCTCAAACATGAGACTCGTGCAATTCGAACCATGCGTTACAACTTGATCTAAGGAAGGGCTGTGAATTTATTTGAAAGAGAGAACAGGATTTTCATTCATCAGTTTTTATTGTATGTTATCACTTTTTCATCGCCTGCAGACGGGACGAAGGCTGACAGCCGTGATCAAATCCAGTCTGTGTGGTGGTCGTCTACTGAAAAGTGTCATGATTAACTCCAGAGAGAGAAGTGTCTGTGTGTGTCTTTTAAATTCTGTGACTGAACTGAATTGCATTGAATTGCATAGGAGTGTTTCTTTTTCATATTTGAAGCAGGATGATGTCCTGTGGCATGTCTGCGTGTTCATTCACTCTATTAAATTAAATTAAATGGAATTAAATAAGGACAAATTCAAGCATCTTGTGAGCTGAAATTGCATAGATCTGTTTTTAACCCAATGTGAAAAGACTCTGCATTGTGAATTCCAAAGACCCTACAAAATATGACATAATACAACCTTGGCAAGCACAAACAAGCTTACATAGTATAATAATGAAGCATTTAAACTCCAGCTCTGCGTAACGTTTTGCATTTAATCAGTGTTTTCTGCATTAGTTGGTTTCTGGATCCCATGCCTTACAAGAGTAAACAAAGAACCAGGAAAAATCGGGTCAAAGTCGGGCTCTGACCTGGCAGCCCACCACAAACCAGCTCTAAACTAAATGGAAATGGAGTGCAGAGCCACTTGCACCCTGGAGCTTGGAAAAAGGGCCAGCCTCCTTAGCAAATCCAAAGCATGGCAGGTTTACTGGTCATAAACACAAGAAAATATTAGGAATCCAAACATGGGATTTACAGTACTACTTAAAGGCATCTGGCACGGTTGAACTTTATGTGAAATGTGTAAACCCTTATGTAAAGCGTAAGAACTTCTGCAGCTAGTTGGTCTGTGCTAAATTGGTAAGTGCATGTTTTTTCTTTTATTGTGTCTTCCCACCGGCAGCATAACTCATCTGACCCCAAAGCATAGATCCAAACACAGACTTGGAAAGTCTGGACTTTTCTTTAAAAGTTAGACTGAATAACTGTAGCTCTTTCTCGACTGTATGAAACCTCAATTGTCATGAATGAGTGCTAGAGACGGTTCACTGAAATGTACCACAAAGACTCTGGGCAGTTTATTGTAGTCAACGGCTGCAAGTCCACTGAACCCGGGGCTGTGTTCACAAACGATTTAATCTTACCACTATAGAGTTCCTAAATGGTACACACACATACACAGATAGATAGTCATCATTTTAACCCACATATAGTGATGATATTATCAGCTAATCCACTTTTTTAGTGTCCATGAAATCCACTTTATTCATTTATTTACTGCAGTTGATCATTATTTCATGTGTCATTTTGAACAAACTTGGGGTCTGAAGGCTGCAGTTTTGGTTTCATGAATAAATCCGAGACTTTTCAAGTTCATCTGCAACCTCTGTTTTTCCAGAGTTTTTGCAAACCATCATCTCTAGTGTTGTTTGAATGCTTATATTTGCTGCTGAACTGATCAATATATGCTTTTTAATGTTTATTATTGCTGTATTCTGACGTGATGATGCACATCACCTGCAGCTGACTAACTCTGAACTGGTCTGGACTAAGTCTAACTTCTCTCAGTTAGTTAGTCATCTTTGCAATGCTGCCAATCTTTAACAATCTACAGTCTATGCCCCTTACTCACGCATGGAATAGCATTTGGAGCGTAGCATGTACAGAGTGCAGATCCCTGTGTAGACAACTGGCTTTTGCAGATAGCCACACTTTCATGAAAGCACAGCAGTACAAGGATCGATCGGCTTGCTCAGCCCACCGGAAAACTGCAGGGATTTGAAGAAAAACTTTAGCTAATCACTTATTGCAAGCATGCTTTGCCTTGTAGGAACAAACGTACAAAGACAAAATAATTAGGAATAAATAGGGCAGAATAAGCAGTAAATTAGGCATACGTGCACAAAATAAGTAGCTGTTCATTCAGCGTAATATTTGGACAGCCAGGAAGTGTATGTAGTGAGGACCTGTTTGAACAGTGCACACCTCTCACATTCACAGCTAGGTAATGAGCAGAAACACACAGTCTAGTCGATCGCCCTGACAAAGCACAGTCGTCCCCGCAGGGATCAGCTGAGAGGAAACGACCGCCCCGAGCTGAACAGAGAGAAAATTATAATCCGGAAGACACTGTCTTTGCCCTTCCAACATGTACTGTACCCTATGTCTGGCACTCATCAGACAGGATTGTGGGATTGTTTGTGTTTAGTCAATATCCCATGTATTTATGCGCGCTGTCAACAGCATGGCTACCAGGCCCTGGAGCAAGTTTAAAAAAAAAAAAAAAAAAGTGTCAACAAATCCATCTGGATAGTTTTCTCTGTCAGGTAATATTATCCCCAAACTGACACCCCTTCTCTTACCCCCCATGCCCCCACCCCCCTACATATGCATACTGTAGCAACGAGTGAAGCAGATATTTAACTTGGAAGACTCATAGTTCTTATCTGTTATGACAGCATTCATAAAATGTCCAATTGTGATGAATTGAAGCAAAGGGGGGGGGGGAAACAAGTGGTGTGCAATGGTCAAATATGAAGTCATGTTTTTTCCATTAGCTTTTGTGAATCCTCTCTTTGTCTCTTTGGAAAAGGATCTGAGAAGATGTAGTTTTGACTCCGGGTGTTTTTCAGACCCGTCGCCTCAAATCTGATCTCGCAGAAGGCCGGGGTGTTCCTACATGCGCTTGCACTGTGTTGACAGCTGAAGAATGTCGTGTATATGTTTAACTGACAGTTTGTTGCACACTCGCTGGTCTGAATTCAACAAGTCATCTTTTAAGTGATGCCGAAGCTGCTTGAGCATGAAATAAAAGTTTATTGAACTCCGAACATTACTGACCTTGCTCTGTTTCTCTCTCTCTCTCTTTCTCTCCGTCCCTTTTTGGCTGGAAAACCAAACCGCTTGTCTTGGATCACCTTGAATGACTTCAGGTATGTCAAATCACTTTATATCACTACCACAGTAACAATAATAAGATTAGCTCCTCTACCCGCTCTGCTGGCTTTCAAATGTTAGTTCAGTATATTTATGCACAAAAATATTTGAATAAGGAATCAACAAATGATACTTGACACAATGCACAAGTTGCGGTTCAGTCTTGCAAATGCCGCCGTCTACCGCCATCGGTGAAACTCTCCAAAAAGCTGAGCTGAGCATTTTGCAGTGCCTAGCTGTTATGTATATTAATATGTAATGCAAATAAACACATTAATTCAGATGAAAGGCCACTAAGTACCGAGTGGGGACACTAAATAAGGCTTTGAAGAGGTCAGAAAACCACAGACCTTTTTTAATGTTTTTTCCCCTGGGAGTGTTATGTACCCGTCGTCTCTCAGTCCTTGTGTTTTCATTGCAGAGATGAGGAGTCTAAGTCCCCCTTAAGCTCTTGTGTTCTGTATCTCTGTGTTGCGATACCGGCAATTTGCACCCCACCTCTCGACCGGAGAACAAGGTAGCAAAGTGTAATGTGCAACCGAAACTCTCTGTTTGCAACGCCCTACAGCACAGGCATGTTTTCTTAAATAAAATACCCGATTTATGCAATAACAGAGAGGGCCTGGGTTATATTGGATTTCCTTCAAACCGTAGGCATATTTCTCCTCCTGTGTTTCACTATGCAAAGGACCTGTATTTCTAATTTAGTGGGGGAGGAAAAAAAAACTTGGCTGCAAAGTCAAGTTGAAAAAACACCAAAATGGATAATGACAACATTTTTGGGGGGGGAGGGCTGCTTTTAATGCTGATGAGAGACTAAGGGATCAATTCAGAAGACTTCTAATCCTGGGACTTAATTGCTGGGTTCTGGCAGCCATCTGAGGCAGCAACCAGCACCAACTGGGGCAATCAGAATATAATCTCATCAATCTGCTTGATATGGTCATTACAGTGTGGATTAGAGTAATGCATATGATCCCTACTTAGGTTTTTTTTTTTTTTACTGCGTTATGCCCTCATTTAGTCTGAAATATAAAAGCTGTTGCTGCTCAGGAAAAAGCTGTCGTGATTATTCATAAGGTTTATTCGTTCCTTGTAAACTTCTAAAATACACATAATGGAAGCGAGAGTTTGTGTGCCGCACATGTCAAAGCAGTGACTAATTTGTGTTTGGTTTGAGTAATTAGCAGACAGAGCTACGGGCAGGGAGCAGGAGCTGTGCGCAGAGCAGCTTGTAGCAGTTAAGGACTGGTTGTTGCTAAATCTCTGCCTCCTCTCCTACATTCCTCCCCACCCCTCGCTCTTAGCATCACGTCTCTTCCCTGATTTAACCTCTCTTTACCTCATGCTGCTCTCTCCTCAAAATCTCCCCACATCATGCCACCCTCGTCTCTCTCTGCCTGACTTTCACATCCATTCTCTCCACCCCCCC
>NW_019522639.1:216377-224439 GCF_002814215.2 Seriola lalandi dorsalis | reverse complement strand
CCCTTCCTCCCCTCGACGACTTATATGTCTTACCTCTCCCAGTTCCTATGAGGACCTCTCCCTGTTTCACTCCTGGCCCCTTTCTTCATGCAGCTCACTATAAATAATGCCACCTGTTGGGCCGGGGCCTTCATTGCACTCATGTAACTCAGTGAGGAGGACCATGAAGGTACCATATACAGGCTCGGCAAGTCATACCACTGGCACGGAGAGCTATGCCTGGCACTCACTGACCAATGAATTCGCTGGTGAGGCCAGAGGGAGAATAGGTGGAGCAACGAGGCCAAGGTTAAAACAACTTGTGATTGCCTGCACATAGGGGGATTTGAGATGGAAACTTAAGGGCATTTATGATGATGAATACTGCCTATATATTTTGGCAGAGACATCCAACATGATCTCAGTGTTTTTAAAATGCAGACATGTACAGTATGTTGTAAGTGTGATGAAACTGCAATCCAATATCGCTTCTTAGAGACGTCTAAAGTAGCGTCGATGCTCAGCCGAGGAATTGGGTAATCGATACATGTTTCGCACTTTAAAAGCCGAGGGCACGGCGCAGGGGTTAGAGGGTCGAGCACTTGAAAGCACGCACAGTGGGACGTGATCGGGGTGTGGGCGATGGGGTCAGAGGTCGACTCTCTCAAATAGCCTCTGCGAGTACAACGGGCCTTCGGCTCCTTTTGGCTTTGAAATGGGAGGCGGCGCTGGCTGCTCTCATGCTGGACCGGCTCTCGGCATACCAGAGCCTGCCATCGGACACAGTTGTCGTGTCAGGTGTCCTCCTCCGAGAGGTTTATTTTTAAGATGATGAAGGAGGGATTTATGAGCGTATCTGACAATCACATGGTGTATTTGATGTACAATCAGCAAATTAGCAGTATAGTAAAGTGCATGAATATTAATTTGAGCTTTGTTCTGTAGCTTTTTTTTCTCTTTTCTTTTTTTTCCAAACAGTATATTTGACAGTGATCGTTTCTGCAAATGAGCACGCATGCACATGTGACAGATTTGACTTTGCCGGCTGGTAAATCATTTGAGTTACTAAGTATGAAGAAAATATGTCTGGTTAATTAGCTCTTGCTGCACATCCATATAGAAGAAAATGCCACACAGCTCCAAAGGACAAAAAATCACACTTTTCTCATGACATCTGTCTTGAGGGCGCTTTTGTTCGTCTGCTAATTACTGTCTGATACGTCTGCGAGGAACAAAACTGCCTCCCGTCCTCCTTCAAAGGGACTCACCACGTCATCCTGTTCTTTATGCCAAATCAATTAGTCATCAAAAGTCCCTCAGAGAAGAACAGTTAACCTTTATCTCCATCAATGTTTCATTAGTTTTATCCCCTTGCCAGCGCCACGTTTTCTCTCTTGCCGAAATAAAAGCAAAGCCCTGTGGTGGTTAATGTAAATAAAAACATAAATGTGGTCATTAGTATTCCCTCTGTTCTCTCACAGACATGTTGTTAGAAAAAAAAAAAAAGTTTTAATGAATGTCTCTGAGACACTTGCTTTCATGGATTATTCAGAAGGAAAAGAGGTTACACTTCTGACTTTGTATGGACAGTAACATCCAGCGGAAATGCTTCTGCGTTTCTCCTGCGAAGTCAGGTTCACACACATACAAATGAATTTTCCATGTTTAGTCCTGAAAAAGCAATAAGAGGATGTCCTCAGACTGACATGAATTCACATAGAGGATTGTGGTTTGCGAGATTGGTTCAAAGCCAAAATGATTAAACAAGACCCGTGTCCTCAGCTCTGCATTTCTTCACAGTCTGCAGAAGTAACTCATCTCCAGGTTTTAACAGGCATTATGAAAGTTGTGGAACTTTTGGATTGCTTTTGTTAGGAGTGCATTAGCTTAGTGTTGTCATTAGTTTGTTTGCTGCTGTCCTTTATAGAAACCACTGACGTTGCAGTTTGGTGCTCAACCAGAACTCCCCCTCCTCCTCCTCCTTAGATAGCATCTTTCGAAAGACTAGTTCCTTTTTCCCATTAAGGTTGATACCACTCTCACATCTGTCCATTAGATATAAAGCTACAGCCAGAAGATGGTTAGCGAAATCCTTCCAATGGAGAACCAGAGAATGTTTGATAATTTTGTTACTTTAAAAAAAACAAAAAAAAAACATCATCATAAAATTTAAAAGCCTTCAAAAGATGTTTAGTTAATGATATGCAAACACACACAAATGAGATAAGACACGGATATTGTGAGTATACAGCCAGTATAAAGCTTAATGACACCCAACATGAAGCTGGAGCACATTAACAAAGCTGTCTTCTCCTGTTGCCAGAATGCCTTTTTTCCCCTTGTGATCTCTTAATTGGATCCTGAGAAGGGTGATGGCTATGTGGGAACTCCTGCTGCCCCCCCACCCCCACCCCAGCCCACCCCCATTCACATAGTCCAATCTGCAATGTCGGCCTGGCTGTTGTGCCCCTGTCCCAATCCATTAGGAAAGAACTGACAGCAGGCACAAGCGACAGCTCCAAAGGGGAGGAACTGGAAGACTGTCTTCTTCTTCTTCTTCTCTCCGTCTAGGACAGAGTCGTTGGGATAGGTGGCAGCCAGACAGACGGCAGCTGGCTGCGCCTCAGCTCATCTAATCACAACTGTGCTCTCCCCGCTCCAGCACAGGCATGCTCTTATTTCCTATATGGGTTTTTCTCCAATGCCTGAAACCACTTATTGTTGACACATGACAGGGTAATATGGGTGAAGTTGGAGTCATTAATTCTGGCATTGTCAGCACCCACATAACAAGCTAAGCCAATTGAAAGGAGTCGGGCAACGGTGCCATCCGCTTCTATCAACAGAGAAACTGTCATCGTTAAGTTCTCCCGGAGAAAGCTTTTAGAAATGACAGCCTATTGTAAGAGTAGTGTTATTCCTTCATTAATTACCTTAAAAGAAAAGTTTCTTCTGTCATTAATGTAAACGCTCTGTGCATTCGTTGTGATAACTGAGAGATCTGATTGATTAGGAGTTCATCTGGGTCCACTCCTACCTGCTCGGCTCAACAGCTGCTTTGTGTCCTTTTGTAGAAATCATTATTGTTACAAATAGCTTCAAGCATATACATTCATAAAATCAAGACCATGATTTATATATTTTTTTTTAAAAAGTGCCATAAATGATATGTTATGAAAATTGAAAAGTTTTTGTTATAGATATATTCATTTGTATAGTTGTATTCCTGCAATTTAGCTGCCTGACATTAACCATACACCACTTTATCCATGCAGCTAGCAGATCCAGATGTTTTTGAGTTGGTTTTGGACCCACTGATATGGGTTGTTTTGGAAAGTGATGATCTGCAGTTGTTTAAGTGTGAGGACTTTGAGGTTGATCTACTGTTTGAAACCCCTCAAAGTGTGCACTCGTAGCTCCTGAACTGCAGTTGTTTGTTGCATTACGGGACAGTGGTGTCCATGATTTTAGATTGTTGAATGGCATTTTGTAAAAAAAAAAAAAACAATTGTGTCAACATATTGCATATTCAAAAGACAGCCAGAATAAGCAAATGGCATTTGTGTTTATGTAACAGCAAGAGCTGCGATGAATTATCTCGCTGTTGCTGGTTTTGCTACCCTCTACCCTCTTGTCTCTCGACTCACAGATTAGGTCAAAAAATAGAAAAAACAAAACATTGGTGAGGTTGCTTTACTCTTCGCTGAAGAAAACTTATTTCAATTATAAAGTACGACCTCTGTGCCGAGAGGTGTCTTCCCTCAGGATGTCCTCCTGACCTCAGCTCTTAAAGATCATACTGTGGTCAAAAAAAGGAGCAAAGTTACAAAGAAATGCTTGTGCTCGGTATGAATTTTCTCTTCCTCTTTTATTTTGGTTTTGGGCCTGCTCCGACTCATTAGCAGCAACACAATTTACCCGGCAGAGGCAGTCATGCAGATGGGCAAAGGTTCAAACTGATGGGCTTTGTCACCTCACATTAATCCTGCCAGTGATGATTAGAAAGAATCCACCGCCCAAAATTCCTAGTGATCGGGATGCTCATCTTTATGAGAGAAGCCACTGATTGGTTCTTTCTCGCTTTCCCTGTTTGTTGCAATTGAAGATTCTTCCCAGGAAAAACAGTGTAGCATTAATGAAATGCCCACGGCAACAACGCAAGAAGCAGGGAAATAACTGTGGTCCAGTACAAGGCAAGATTAATGAATATGACCTTTCAATGAATCCCCAGTGTCGCAGAGTAATGATAGCACTTCTGACTGTCCCTGCCAAGAGTCCAGAGAATGGTTTTGATATAGTCTTACTGTTATGTAAGCAGCATGGTTTACCATGTAGTGGAAATCAGAGCTCATCAACCAAATGCCACAGAACTGTTTTTAAATATAGTGCAAACTGGTATAATTTAGCTATAGTTTGGAAACTGTAAACAATTCCCTGTGACGGATGCACCCCTCTATTTCACGCTCATGCTCACTTCTGTTCCTGTCACAGACAGAGCACACAGTGATTTCGTCTACCAGCGTGTCCCCCTGCATTTCAAACTCAACAAAGAAATTCACCTACCCCAAAATTGGAACCCGTCTCCAAAACTTGGAAAACACTGCCGTGCGCGCAAGAGTTCATTTTTCATTGTCAGCAAATCGGCCACTTCCAAAACAAAGCCCATCAATTTTTACAGTCATTTTTATGTAGCATGTTAACAAAAACAAGGTTTCATAGGAGGATAATTGTTTGCTTCCAGCACGGGCCTGTCAGCAGCTTTTTAGTTAGTTTGCTTTTTAAAGGAATCCTGAGGAGCTGGATGATGCTGCATCTTGCAGGGGTTCACACTGGGCTGGTTATTCTGGTGATTATTTGAGTAGATACTGATGCTTTTCATTAAAGTGAAGCTGTCCTCACCTCTTGCGGTCAATTAATTGCATTTTGAATAAACTGCTCATTAGGAGGAGCTGTCACGGTTCCGTTGGCAGCGAGACGCTCTGACATTAATTGTCTCCTAAGAATATTGTTTTGGTGGAACGTCCCCTTCTAATTGACTTGTAATTTATTCCCACTATGTGATGCAGCACAACACATGGTGCTTCAAGGTCTCTTGCATCTTGTGCTCTTTGTGGGTTTCACAGGAAACTTACAATTGCAGAGTTTTATTGTCACAAAATATGAAGGGGTTTCTTTGTTTAGTTGAGCAAATAAATAAAGTAATAATATGAGTTATCGCGCTGTTGAAGCTGCAGGGAAGATAACGGGACAAATATAGGGTGTAAAGCAGTTACTGGAAGAACTGCGAATCATCGACAGCCTCTCATTTGGGGTTCATGAACGCGGTGTGGTGTATGATCAGTGGTGGGGAGCCGGTTCAGTGGGGTGCCATCAAGGGCCCGTCTGCTCTTATTTGAAGCCACCCCAAGTGATTCATTAAATGATATTGGTGACCCAAGCAGGCTTTGGGAAGGAAACCAAAACCGCAGGCATTCCCACCACCCATTCCCACCATCCATTCCCGGTTAGAGATGAGAAAGCAAGTCCTCTTGCTGCAGACACGCTTCGGTGGCTTTCCCAACTCTCCCTGTATGCTAAAAATCAAGCTGTAATCCAGTGTAAAAGAAGTCCCAGCTTCCCACAGACAAACATCTAAAGAAATGAAAATCAAGAGATCTGTCTAATAACTCTAATAAGACACTAAAATGTATTCAAACATGTTAATACGTTTGTCTCTTATTCGGGGCTTAGTTTGTGCTTTAGAAGTAAATGCTGCATCAGACCATGAAAAACCCCATCAGCAAAGTGGCAAAGCTGCTACCAGTCCCAGACTCTAATCTAGTTGTAACCCAATCCTTGCGCAGGGTTTGTGTGTACAAACGAGCCCCCGCTCAGTCACTTCAGCCCCGGAGCTTGTGGTCTGCATTCCGCCTGTCGCAGACACAAGCTGTCTAAATAAATGCTCGCTGTTGCTTCTTTATTCTGGTGGCAGCTTGTGCTCGGGGGGCCTCTGGCGCTTTTATGCCAACATCCATGCTGCACACATGCTCGTGAACATCCGCAGACCAAAACAGTGGCGTGCTACCGGGCTAACACATACAGCACACAGCAGACACCAGCTGGGGACCTGTTAACAGCCCAATAGCATTGGTCTGTCAGTGAACAGCTTGACGCTGGTGGTGCCTGTTCAGTCTTGTGCCAAGCTGCATTGCTTACAGCAGTTCGGGGCTTTCAGTTGGCGCTGGTGGCTGGTATCACGTGTGCTGGGTGTCAGTGCCAGACCCTATAGCCATGTGCATTTTGCTAAAGCTATACAATTAGCATGGAGAGCCACTCCTCCAAGTGTGCAGACAGCATGTGCGGGGTGCCACAGGGGCTAAACTGTCCCGAAGGTTTTTAATCAAGCATTCGGTTTTAGTTGTTGAACAGTGCTTATTTTAAAGAGTTAGTCAAGTGAGTTAACCTCCTCAGTGTTTGAAATTGGATTTGAATGCTGCTGTTTCAAAGAATAAGGCTTCATTGTTGTTCGCAGCCCATATGTTTATATTTTGCACGAATCCTCTTCTTCACACCTCCCTGTGTGGCCTCCTTCAGTAACATCTCAGAGACCCCACCCCTCTCCCAAATGCCAAAACATGTCAAAGATGTAAAAGGCTTGTAACAGGAAAGCATTTTATTTCATCAGCAATAATTACACTATATTCCAGAAGAGAAGAGACCTTCATCCCTCTCGTAATGAAATAATGACGGAAAAAAAAAAAGAGCAAACCGAGCCATCCAACAGACACTGGATATGATTTTTTACAGATGTTCAGGTTTAAAAGTCGAGTTGATGATAATTTTCTTAAATTTTATCTTGGGCCCAGGAAACTATTTTGCAATTATTGCTTGGTAAAGTCACTTGCTACAATTGCAGGATGCAAAATTAGATTCCTGATAAGGTCAAGGGAAAAATCTACCTCAAGATAATATGTGACAAATAAGAGATGACAAAAGCATGTGCGGCTTATGGACAAGTTGTTTTTATTTCATACTGAGTCTCAGCCATGGATGTTCATGCATGAAATGTAAGGATTTATTTGTTTTAATGGAACACTCCTAAAGCAATGACTAGCTGAGTGACAATATGATTTAACATTTTCTATCTGAAGGATATTATGGTTTCTCTCTGAACCATTTTCTGGACTTTAATCCATCAATACCAGAGTCAGCTCTGCAGCGGTCCATGACATTTTCAACATCTCCTCCTGAAAATGAGGAGAAATAATGAACCTCCTGAGTCTGGCTACAATTTTGAATGCAGGAGTATTAGTGTTTGTAGTGATCTAATAATGTGGAAGTATCTGACAGTTTTGGCTTGCGCTGCTTAAATTACCAGCGGATATTTAGTATCTTTGACGGTCTTGGTTAGCACAGCTTCAGGATAAGGAGGATAGGACTTTCTGTGGAACCTTAAGAGTGCATTCAAATAAAAATGCTGCAAAAAAAAAAAGCTCCAAAAAGTTTGTTAACTTGGACTCTCCCCCATTCCCCCTCCTGTGTCGAACCACAGAAAGAGCCAAAGCTTTGGTGAATCAAAAGCACAAATTGACCCTGTTCCATCTCTTGTCATCGAGTCTCATTAAAGGCTCGGTTTTTGAGGCCACAAGCATCTGGATTTAAAAACAGGACCCTAAATTGCCTTGTTGTATCCTCATTTGGTTTGTTTATTTACTTCATGTAGGCCGTGCATCATGCAAAGCATTTTCTTGGGCGCCTTTTGTTCATTATGCTTGTTTGCACATTGTTGCACTTCGATGCAAATACCTTGATGAATCAGGCCCAGATGTCGGCGTTGGAATGCCAGAGGTAGGCCTTGGCAAACGCGCGCTGGCCACCCCTCAGCTCAAATAAATACAGTCAACACTGAGCACGTCAATTATTTCTGCCTCTGCGGCCAGAGTCAACAGCCACACATTGCACTGTCCAGCCATTACACATCTCAAAATTAATTTTATTACAAATCTTGACAGGGAAAATAAAACGGCAATGGTGCTGAGTTTTAAATGTGGCTTCTAATGACTTGTACCAGCATCTGCTTCAAAAACTGTCCCACTCCCCAACC
>NW_019522639.1:99731-216357 GCF_002814215.2 Seriola lalandi dorsalis | reverse complement strand
GCAACACTTCAACAAGCTGCTTCAGGAAGTGCCAATTAAAATTCAGTAAATATCCTTTATGACACTTATTGCCGTGAAGTCACCACAAGGTCCAGCTACCTGCAGTGATACTGTCAAGTAAGAGACGGAAACTTGGATCCATCTTTTCTTACTCTCTCACACGCATATGTAAAAATGTCTAATATCTTTGGCGTGCGCCGTACAGCCCAGCGGGTGACAATGTGGGAGTGTTGGGAAGTTTTTTTTTTTGTTCTTTTTTTTTCAGATATCAGTTGTGACTTGTTTCACTTTGTGGTAATAAAAATGTTGGCCAGGGTGATTTGTTATACCCAGCATTTTCTATGTGGGAAATATTGATAATGGAAAAGAATCAAAGAAGAATTTGGCGCACAAACTCAAACAACCTTTTTTTTTTTTTTTTTTCTTTTTTAGCAAGACATGCTTTTCCTGTAGATGTGTAGGCCAAAAATGAATTTACGTCTGACAAATAAACAGCATTTAGCTTTTTCCCCGGCTTACCGTGCATTCAGATACTGCAGGTTTGCTTCTCTCTGTATACAAAGTGGAGTCATGCAGTTCAGAAAAAGCCACAAACTGTGCCTGTTGGTTTGTCCTCAGTCTTTGAAAGAATTTGCCATCCGGCACATGGTGGAAATCCCAAAGCTGATCAGTGTTTTTTGCTTCACTGCATCACTGAAATTTCTTGCCCAAGTTGAAGCGTTTTCAACTCGAAGGTGGGGGGGGGGGGGCTGCTTCTTCCTCGTCGTTTTCCAGGCAAAGCTGTTTCTATTTGTACCGCTGACTTGGTGTACATCGCGCTTCTTTAGTCTTTAAAATTTTGTGAGTTAGACGTCGACACCGCAGACAAGGACCTGCTTTGCAAACCATATCGCAGGAATCCTGAATTTGAAATTCTAGGTGCCTGCTTCCTCTTCCCAGTGCATATCTTTTTATGCATCAGCAGTCTGATTTAAAAAGGGTCAAAGCTTGCTTGCCTCTTATGTCAAACACATTTCCCCAATCCTGCTTGGCTGTCTGATCTCAGCTGCCTTTTATTCAGCTCAGCATTTCTGCTCTGAGAAAACTGTATGAAAATGCTGCAATCCTTCCTAATATGCATGGAGGAGGCATATTACATATACAACAGATAGTTTTGGCGTGAATATAGATTTATGGTTTGTCACATGCATCAGACGTGTAGATGCAGTTAGGGTTGGGGTTTAGAGTTTGAATGGCATATGAGCCTCTGTGGCTGAATGTGAGAATCATTGTTTCAGCCTGCACAGGGTCAGAGGTCACCACAGAGTGATGTGAGGGTGATGTACCCCGGCTCAGGTTAACAATAGCCCAATTATTTGGTAATCAATAGGAAGTGTGACTCCCAAATTCCCTGTGTAGGAATGTATAGGTGAAGAGCCCTAATGTATGAGCACGCTGATGCACGTCAAAGTAGCAGTAATACAAACTCAGACAAACCAATACAATAATAACCAATAATAACAACCAAATTAAAGCTGGATGTTTACACTGATGCATTGTCTCTAAGTGTCACATTTGCCGATGAGTCTCAAGTTTAGACGTCTGTGCCACAGTAGCCGTGTTTCCATTAACCTACTTAATGCACAACTTGAAATTGCTAACTAATAAACGACTAATGGAAACACGTGAATTTCCCCCCCAAAAAAACTCTCAAATGACGCAAAAAAAAACATTTATACGCTCGCACGAGGTGGTTTTTCAGGCTATTCCACGAAGCAATATTTCCCAAAAGTGAAACGGCACTCAAGTGGTAGCGTCTGCCGAATCATGGCCCAGGGAGCCAGTTCCATCTAAGAGGCAGACTGCTGGAAATCTGTCGTCACGTTTAATTGGAATGATATCGCTAGAGGAGAAAAACCCAGCTTAATTCGCATAAGATCACTCAGTGGAAACACAGAGCATTCTCAATTGTGTTTTGTCGACTTTTCTAAAAAAAACAAAAAAACAATCACTTCTATTTTGAACAAAATTCTCATGCAGTCAGCTGGAGCACGTCTGTGAACCTGGAAATCCCACATTTCAGAATGGAATGTAGCCTTTTCCACAAAGAACTCATTTGGTCCTTCTTACCGTTTGGACAGACAGATATATTCTCGTTTCCTCCCCCCTTGTGTCCATACAATGTATACCTACTCCAGACTATTACCTTAATGATCTGCAAACTACCCTGAATTTAAAGTAGACGCTGGTGCAGTCGCTGGGCCAGCATCCGAGTGCTCAAGGGCAGTCTGCACTCCAGCAGACCTGCCTGTCGATAATTTCCCAATCCCCGTCTCACTTTGCAAAGTAAACACACGTCTACTCTCCAATTAACCACTACAGTTCCTTGAGTTTCATTGGTGTGTGAGTACGCGGTGCCTACAATTATTTAGTGCGCTCACGGCATCGTTTTACAATAACATTTTTCTTTGCCGCAATTATCACGTTGGAGCGGTGAGAAAATTAGGATCTTTTTTGTATTGTGGGACAATTAACCCTCGTCTGGGTTGACCTGTCACGTTCCAAATGTGTTTGAAGAACCTTTTAATATACTTTTCTATAGAGTGAATGGGGTCTCGCCTCCGACGATCTCTGCTTTTGTTCAATTCGTCTTCACAGATATGTGGTCATATCTTATTATTATGCTGCTCTTGTTGTATTAAAGTGATAAACTGCTCCAGAACAAGCTACAGAGTGTAATGAAATGAGATGGTTTGTTTTGAATTGGCTGTAAAAAGCAGCTCTTTTACACCGATCCAAAGAAATAACATTGTGGGGTTTGTTGGATCGTAAAAAAAGTGCCAACACATTTGGAGTGATGTGGAGATTGGGCTCTTTTTTTTTTTTTTTTTTTTTTTTTTTTTTTTTTTTTTTTTATAGTTTTGCCTCTTGGCAGCAGTTTGTAGGGATGCAGTGGTGTTTTTTAGTCAGCTGTCCTCAGTTCAGTTCAAGCAAAGTGGATGGTGCAGGTTTAAAGGGAAGGTGAAGTGAAATCAGTGGAATAGCTCTTCAGGAAAACCCAAATATAAGAGGTAACAGGAGGTTCTAATTAGCAAATTATTTTGTTTTTTTTTGTCGGGAAATGGTCACAAATGTGGTGCTTTATCAGGCCTGTTTCCTCTGTCTGCTGTTTCTGTGGCGCTCTGTCCAGATTTATAGCCCCACTGTAAGATTTTTTTTTTTCCTCTGTTTTCCTGTGTCAGATACAGACAGAAAAAGTCAGCCACATAATGAAGTTGTAGCGCCATCGTGGCGCTTTTGTCAAAACCTCCCTTACCATGAAATTTCACCTTCATGAATCCTCTCAACTTCTCACAAATCTCAACGTCTTCCTCTCAAACTTTGCGGTGTGAGGAAAGAAAAAAACGTTGCTGTGAATGTGCCATTGGGCGGCGCAGCACCTACGCTCGTCTTCAGTATCGCGGTTCTTCCTCCCCTCCACTCACCCATGCTTCATGTCATCAGCAGTATCTCCCTCCCCAACAGAAGGCCCTAGTTATCCTCTCTGGCTCATCAGCGTCCCCTCTGACCCCCTTGTTTACCCATCCTCTTCTTTCTGGAGGCTGGCACGGGTTGGTAATGACCCCCCCCACCCCCTTCCTCCTCCCTCCTCCTCTGAGGCTGCTCCTCTCAAATCCCTCACCTCCTGTTTGTTGTGGGCGGCAGGCTCAGGGAGCGCTCAAGCTTTTCTATCGCATATGGTAAACAAACAAGCAATTACTGCCCCAGTGACCATTTACAAAACAGTAATAGCAGTTTTTTGGGGGATTATTGCACTTCCAGTATGTCTCCTCCTTTTTTGCAGCATGTGGTCTTTGAAAGGTCTCGGTGAAGAAGTGCACTTCCCAAATGCACTTCCAAACTCTTAAACAAAAAAAAAAAAAAAAGATTGTAATTTGAAACATACACACAGCTATGAACAAAGACAACTATGTTCTCTTCTGCTGCACCGACTTCCCAATCATCACCGTAAAAGACGCTGCCTCATTTCCTCTTATTTTTCTCTATTAGTAATTCTGATGAAAGGCAGGGGTTGCTACTCCAAATGTGAGAGAAGGTCTTTTGGGGTTTTCCCTCACTGCATTCAACACACACACACACACACACACACACATGCACGCCTGGATTTAATCAAGCTTGCAATATTGGTGTTAACACCGCAACACTAATTGGCTTCCTGTACAGTAGACTGCACAATCTTAATCTTTGCTGGCAATCAAAATTTGCCAGACATTATTTAAGGGATGTCTAACCTAGTGCACGGTTACATTTAAGATCAACTGACAAAAGTGTCTGACTTAAGTTTTAATCTTTCACAAGATGTGAAAAACAGTCGCAGAAGCCACCGCGCTGCTGAGAGATGGATGCTGCTTCTTCTATGACCTCAAGCCCCCAAAAGCAGGAGTCAGATTTAGAAGCAGTAGTAATGGGACTAAATATTCTTCATTGTTGGCTATAATGCCTGGATTGTTTCATATATATAATTATGATCTGCTCCTTCATCATATTCTAAGAGCAGGTTCAAGATTCTCTCCTCCCTGCATCTTATATCCAACCCACCCTCTCCAATATGGAGGTCTGTTTAAGTTGTCAGTCATGTGCCCACTCTGTTTCTGTGCCAGTGCTGCTTCTGTTGCACTGCTCAGTTGCAAGCTCTATAGCTGTACTTCTGCAAGCTCCTCACAATGCGGCTGCTGCTCTTGTAGCAAGCTCACTTTCCAGCAAAGTCCATCACTGCTGCATTAAGGACAGCTTCAGTGGGAAACTGTGCAAGGCTCCGAGCTGCTGCTGCTGCTGCTGCTGTTGTGATTCTGCAACTGCACTCACTGCTGTTTGTTATTATCAACCGGGCCACAAAAGCCACTTCAAAGTGGAAGCTGTTCTCCTGTCTGCTCTGTAGGTGGCTCTGGAATCGTGTTGACTCATTCTTAACGATTCATTCTCCACTGACATCCCAAAGGATCACTAAGAGTTGCTGATTGTGGTGTAGTATTGTTTTTTTTGTTTTTTTTGCATGCTTGATAAATGTCAGTAAGGGCTGAGGCTTTGTTGTGTCAAGCAGCACAGGCTTCTAAACTGAGACAATTAATGATATGCTTATTTCATCTTGCAGATTTGCTCATTCATTCTAAGTGGACGACCGGCTCCGCCCACTGCATCTGTGTCTGCTTGTTTGAGCATTAGGGCGCTTCATGACGTTTGTTTTTCATAGTGGGTAAAAATGACATTTGTGTTTGTACTTAGCTACGGACTGAATTGTTTCTTGTTGTGTTGCTGTTGTTTGGGAGGGAAGATTTCATGTTCAGGTCTCCTGTTGATAGTAATGTTGTACATTGGCTTTATAGATGTAAACACAACTATGGTTTTGTACACAGTGCGTTCTGAGTTATTTTCCCATTATTCTGGCTTCACAGCTTTTGTCACGCACAGGATAGATAATCACATTCACATTTTTTCCACACACGCTATTAGAAAAATGTTAAACAAAATGGATGAATGTGAAACTTTTATTACTGAAATCCTTTCTGCGCTTCATAGGATTTCATAAGAAATAGATGTATTTGCTCCAAGCCATGGACTTTTGTGATTTTAGCATTTCACATATCTCATCTCGTATAATTTGAGTTTATTAGCACCGCTCCCCAGTCTCCCTCCTCACTGAGCTCAGGTCTAAGCTTCCAGGAAGTGACAATGTCAGAGCCTAGAGGGCAAATATCAACTCCTTACATACTCTGGTTTCACCCCAGTGGAAATATTCATATCCGAAATATCCACAACAACAGACTGTGTTAATGTGCCGTTGCCCCAGCGTTCCGTTTGGATGAGGAAGACATTTTAGTCCTTGTACTGGGGAGAACAGGGAGGATGGAATACCTCATCTTTATTGTGCTCCAGATAGGCCATCCAGAGCTGCTTCATCTTCAAATTAATTTCTGTCAAAGTTATAATGTACAACCTTGGTATAATGTCATCTTATGCTTTGGTCTCTCTCGTTGCATTGGAAAGGATGGATGATTTGGCACGTTATTACCTCGGCTAAGGGAAGATCATGCCTTATCTCTGCAAAAGGCTGAGACAAAATACAGCAATTACCCCAGAGAATTGAAATGTCAGGGCAGGTTTAACATTTTCCAGCATTAGAAATTGGATTTCAGACATACTTTTAAGGTTTGATAAAAGTAAGATATTGAAGTCTGTATTCTTCTGCGTGTAACTGTCTCAGCAAGTTGGAAAACAAACAGCTCCTAAGCTCCTGATGCAAAAACAAACAGTGCAGCTTCGTTTACCATAGGCTGAAGTCATGTAATCAACTGTAATTCATCAGCTTCTGAATGACCTGATGAAACTTAAATGACCAAAGCCGTTTTTGGACATTAACTTCCTTTTTAATTAGTAATCAGAGCTGTGGTTTCGGTGGGTGAAAGGGCCGCAGAATGGGGAATAATGAATTTCTAATGGTTTGGTTTTAATAGAACACTTTTCTTTGCTATTTTATTAGGACAGCTATTAATTCCCCCAATAGCTGTAGAAAGTAATTTTATTTCATGTTGCCATGGTTCATAAACTGTCGGTGTTTGAGGATAAAGATAAGTCAGACAAGAGCAAATTTATCACTATGATGTGTATAAAAAAAAAAAAAAGCTTAAGCTATGAGAAATAAAACCCACCACAGAGAGTGAAATAGAAAAACATCAGATCTGACATATATGGGAATAACCTGTCGGAAGCAGCACATTTTACAAGACTGGAGGAAATGAACATCATCACATGTGCGATTGGTCTGTTTAAAAGTTTGTCTTCAGAATCCACCCTGTGCCTCTCAGAGATTTGAAACCAAAGAAGAAGCCCCCTTTTTTGCTTACAAGCTGCTGTCACCACCTGCCAAAGAATTCAGAAAAGCAGAGTGGTGAAGTCAAAACAGCTCGTGACCTTGTCTGAAGCGTCTAACCCCTCTCCCGGTCTCTAGTGATATGCATTTTTGCACCATGGGAAGCACCTGTCTCTCCAGCTTCCTCTAAATACACCCAGGACATCACTCACTGCTGTTTAGTGAAGGAGCCTTTAAAGGTAGTCAAGAGGCAGGGAGCTCAGAGAGGTCTCTGCCTATCCACTTGGCACATGCGGAACCATTAGCGGACAAGACAGGAACAAAGTATTTACAGAGAGGAAAATTTAGAGGGGAAAAGGAAATGTTTCTGGTATGGGAAATGTCAGCCGTCTGACATCTGCTTCCATGAATGTGTCATCTGAGAGTTTGATGACTGAAAAAAGAACGTTATTCAGAAATATGATGAGGCAAATTAAGTAATTTCTCAATTTGGATTTAGATACAAAAGTGTGATGCTTCCAAAGAAATAATTTTTCTATTTGTGAAAAATGTTAGAAAGTTATAAATTCATCCTTTGTCTGATAAAGCGGCCGTGAAAGAATAAGATGAGCCCCCCCCCCCCGGGGGGTTGCCACTCTGCAGTGATAAAAGACAGATCCATCTACATCCTCTTCTGTGCCTCCACATTGACTCCACAACCCCACTGTCTGTTGCGGGGGTGAACACTGAGTAAAGACAGGTTGCTAATGTTGGAGACTTCATATAGAGCTCTGAATTCCCACACCCTTCTCTTTCCCGCGCCTCTTTTTCCTTTGCATCATGCGCCTGGCACCGGCACAACCTAAAGCGAGGGCCCATGATCTGAGTCCAACTACCCACTCCACAAATCACACAACAACAACGGGGTGAAGGGGCTTTTCATGCCGGGGGGAGTACTCTTACCCTCTGCGGTAAAGTTTCACATGCGTAATGTCTTCTGGCAACGTCATGCTCATGTCCTCCGTCTTGTTATGTGACGGGATAACAACTGAGCTGTTTACTGATTGTACAACAACACTGAACAATTGCGCTATTGTGTAGCTTTTGACACGGCTTTTACAGTTTCACCGCTGCAATGGGAGCTGCAGACAAACGGTGAGGAGCTTTGGGTGAGTTTATCCCCGTGTCAGAGAAACCGTAGGGCTGACTTTGCATTAAACATCGTAATGTCTGTGTGGGGTTCGCCTGTGTTATCCATCAGACTCCTTGGGAACAGAGCCACTGATTCAAAGTATTTCAAAGCAAAAGTTCAACATTTTGGGAGATGCACTTATCTGCTTTCTTGCCAGTAGATCAATCCCACGCTCATAACTGTCAAGGAAATATAACGCTGCAACCAGCAGCTGGTTAGCTTAGCTTGTCTTAGCATAGCTTAGTGTAAAGACTGGAAACAGGGAGAAACGACTAGCCTGGCTCTCTGCAAAGGTAACAAAAAGACTCTAAAGCTCATAACAGGTAATATCAGGTTTGTTAAATCTGAGCAAAAACAAATAGTGGTTTCATGGGCTTTGTGTTTTGATTTAAGTTAAATTACTTTAATTATGTAAATGTAACAATTAAATAAAAACATAGTTGTGTCAGCAAACTTTTTTTCTAATAAGATGGCTGCTTGTGTCAGTTTTGTGATATATGATTTTTGTCACATTGAAAAGTACAAGCAGTCACATATAGGAACAGTGAGGTAAGCCTTGGCGAATCTCGCCAAGGGCCACTTATTAGCACAGTCCAAGCCTGGTCCTGCCCGTAAAGGCCCATTCAATCAAAAGTTATGTGGAAACCATTGTTACAGGATTATTGTAGTGTGGCTGTAAATTGTGTGTAAGGCTCATTATCAAAGGGGCCTCCCTGGCAGAGCTTTGGCACAGGGGAGCCCGACAAGCCAGGGTCTCACCATCTGTAACTGTAGTATGGAAGGGGGGGGGGGGACTTGTGCTTCCACTGCATACATACATTAGCCCAAACTTTTCTCTTGGGCTAAGGCCAAAGCTCAACAAAGTTTCCCAAGCTTTATAGGGGAACGGTAAAATCTTTGAATATGGTGGATCAAGCTGCAGGGAGAAGTGAAACTACCAGTTATGGAGCAGAACGAGGCATATGGTGCATCAGAACTTAGGCTAGTTTTCCCACAGGGTCAGTAAAGTGTGGTGTGTATGTCTGATGCAGTACATTTTCTTAAGGAATATGATGGGATACAGTATCACAGCATACAGGCACTTTGAGTTCGAACACCGAAATTAGAGCAAGAGGGAGTTTTATATGATGGTGAACTTTAAAGAGTCTCTTCCATCACATCTATTATGGCGTCGTATTTGTTGACAGAGGGAAAACATTTATTTTATTAGTAATCCTTGGTTCTGTGTTTATGCAGGGGCTCAGTAATGCAGTCTAACCACAGCTGCAGCACCAAGGTACATATAGTTACTGCTCATGTTTGCTAATAGTGGCTGCAGGTGAAGAGGGGATTCGAGCGTGTCTGCTGCTATCTGGATATCTCACTGCCAAGTTTTCAAACTCAATTAGAGGAGCCGTTTCTATCTGTACGTTGTGATAATTCATTGATCAGAACAATGAGCTTATTAGACTCTGAAGCACAGAGAAAACCTGACAAAAAACATTCATAGGCCTCGCAACACTGGCAGAGACAATCTTATCAACTTGAAAGGAGTCCGTTGACAACCTGCAGTAAATGGCATCATTAGGCGCTAAGGATAAGGCTGTAACATTAGGATTTTCTAACACAGAGATGTCTGTAACTACGCAGCTGATTCCCTCATTGTCCTAATTCAGCCTGTCTGAATCAATGCAGCTGTGTTTTAGGCCTCCAGCCAGCCCCAGTTTGATTTGGCAAATTGTTGCACTCCTGTAATCAAGTTGTTAAGATGTCTTATCTTCCCTCACTGTAAAAAAAAAAAAAAAAAAAAAAAAAAAAAAATGCTAATCCAATTATTTTATCATCAGCAGGATTGAACATTAGAGCTAACCGAGCATATAGAAAAACAAAGTAAAAGTATGGAATCTGTAGGCTATGTATTTCTCAGATGATTTTCATTTATTGCAACTTTTAAAGGAATCATTATTTGCATTCTGTCAGAATTAGGAGAGATCAGTGTTGCCAATCTTACGTCTGTGTCTCGACCATATGGCCACAGCTAGCA
Source organism: Seriola lalandi dorsalis (assembly GCF_002814215.2). Lineage (NCBI taxonomy): Eukaryota > Metazoa > Chordata > Actinopteri > Carangiformes > Carangidae > Seriola > Seriola lalandi. The sequence goes on along the minus strand of NW_019522639.1, from coordinate 206,316 downwards.
GCTGCTTACATTAGCTTAGCATAGAGACTGGAAACAGGAGGAAACAGCTATCCTGGCTCCGTCCAACTTTACCAGGACCCAGCTACCAGAACCTCTAAAGCTCCCTGATTCAAATCTTATAATTTGTTTGTTTAAGTTTAAAAATTATAGTTTGCAGTTTTACATAGGCTGGACTACTTCAGGTGCAATTTGAATCCAGAACAGAAATGGCCACTAACATTGAGAACTACTATATAGATAGAGGTGGAATCACATAATGCAAGTACATTGAATTGGCTATTGCTGCAAAAATACCGACCATAAATATAATGGGTTTATATTTCTAGAAACATAATAACTTTTTAACTTTATTCCATTATTTATTAGATTTAATAACATATGTATATTCTGGGAAAGTGTGTCCAAACGTTTGCATGTAATGTACATGTTAAGTCACTGATGAAATACTATCAGCATCAAGGACACATTTGTCTTGTTCTGACCCCCTCACAAACAGATTTATACTTTTCATTATTAAATTTAGAATTTAAATAGGGAAAAAAATGTTAGTCTGAGATAAAAATATTCTCTCTTTGGACTATATAATTCTTTATGCCAGGACCGTTCCTCAGGATCAACTGGATTAAAATGATCATCGCCTGTTTTTAATAATCCCCATCTGCAAGCGTTCAGTGTTTACGTAAATCACAACTGCCTTAGCACGCACCAAATGATCCACCGAAATTACTGCAGAGGGCCTCTGTTTGGGCACTCTTCCAGTAATGATTGATAAAGTGGAGCTTGTGGAAAGTGCCGGCTGCCAGGGTAGGTGTTATATGTAAAACATCACAGGCAGTTAACCAAGCAGCACAAGCACATGACAACACCGCTCAGGCACAAGCGGTCGCTGTGCATGACAAGCGCTGTGAGAGCTGTGCATGTTGGACGGCAGATAGATGCAGCATACCACGGTTTCAGTGGCTGATAGATTTCAGAGAGAATTGTCAAGGATGGCTTGGCGCTGAATCTGGACCAGAACATCTTCACATGCAGGCTTCGAATAATTGAACCTCTCTTTAGGAGTACAGTAACACATTGCTCTCGGCTTTCATCTGCTTCCCGCAAGTGCAATGCAGTGACAAGTTCTCATGGAACATACACAGCAATAAACAGTGTAACATGGCATTTGTAATGTGAACAGTATGCTGCCACTCGCACAAGTAATTGACTTCAGCAGACCTACAATCAGTGCCCTGTTAGAAATAAAGGCCGCTACTTTCCTGTAAGAACGTCCACTATTAGGATGAAGTCTCTGTAAAATCTACTTAAAGGTAATACGATTTGGTCTCAGTCAAACAATACAAATTTTGACTGTCCTTTCTTAAATTGGCATGCTTTCTCAAACACAATTAAAGCAGTCAGCACAAACCATAGTCTAAATGTATTTCCTCTGCTTCGAAGAACAGGCATAGAAAAGCGTCGTGTGTTATCATTGCATCTCTGACGATGTCCCTCTTTATTAAAACGCTTAAAGCAAACGACCTTTTACGTCTTTTCGAATGGAAAGTGCACACATGTCACGTGTGGTCTCGCCGATGTTCCAGTGGTCCCCAACTGTAAGTAAGGAAACATGCACATGCTACTGTCTGATCTAATTTTCATTAGCATTTTGGAAATTGGAACTGCAGGCTACTCAAAAGAGATGCCAGTTACTTTATTTGGTCAGAAAACCAAATCTGATCTCCACCCAAAAAGTTTCTTTTTCAAGTTTCCTCAATGTCATCGTCTCTGGCCTAGTTCTGTCTTTTAATGAAACGACCAAAAGCTTTGTAGTTTGATTAAACAGAGACTTTGTGAAAGGTGACAGCAACATATATGTTCAATTCTCTGTAGACATGCAAGACTTATTTGGATGAAAAATAATGAAGCAGAACATCAGAAAAGCTTTGCATGTGCTGCTGAAGTAGAAAAATGATTTGCCTTTGTGTTTCTCCATACTCTATTCTTGTGGCAGCTTGTTATACCATGAAGGTAATACATAACAGAATGCGATCTTGGACACACATGAGCTCTAAATAAGAATAGATTTTATCACCGCCCCATCCAGGAACTCAATAGCTGCATTGTATGCTGAAGGATTTCTACTTTGGCTTGGACTGGAACAAATGGGTGGCCTGAAAATAGCATCCAGGTTCCTCTCATAAGCCATTTAACCAAAAGATCCTCTACTGCACTGCTGGTTTTGTTCACTGTTTATCTAATAACAATCTTGACTCCTTTCTTTTCGGCCATGGTTATTAGTTTGTTTGCCATTTACTGGTACAGCCTGCCTCCTCAAATCTCTTTTGTAAATACCTCTCTTACAGAGCTCAGGGTATTTGGGCTGGTGTGCAATTTCCGTGCTGCTAAGGTTAAGCGAGCAGGACTAATTGAATCTTGCATGTCTTCTTATGATTTATGAAGGAGTAGAATAGATTCACAGGCTTGATCTCCTATAATCTCTCTCATTAAGGGAGATGTAAGAGGAGATGATTGTCCGGCTTAATTTAAAACGTCTGCAAATTTCTCATAACCTCTTTGATGGTGTGGTATGGCTGCCAGCTGGACCCTGTGCCAAATAAGGTGCTCCCTGCCCCAAACGTTAAAATCTGTTTATATCACCAGCTCGTTCAGATGCTGCCGTTTAGCAGAGTGGCTGTAGTTGTTTAAGGGTAAAACATAACCATAAGGGACAAAAGATCAAATAATGTGAAATGTATTTTTCTCATGTTAGCTGGTTTCCCATGTCCTGATGTAGCTACAGTGAGAACGGAATAGAAAGTGGCTCCTCTCCTTCATCCTGCCTCCTTTAAGAATCATTTGAGGATGCAGGTCTAAGTTACCATGCAGGCTCATTTCCAGGACGTCTGAGTCACTTTCCGTGTTTACCATGGTTCACCTTGCCCTCCCTGCTCATGGTATGTCCTGTCCAAACAGCATGTTTTACTGGAAAAGTATTAGTATGGGAGTTGAACATTTGGAAATGCCATTTCATGGTGTCTTTAAACTTTTTTCTTACAATGCATTGAGCTGTGTAACTGTAGCAGTACGCACCATGATCATAATTCATGCATGTGTTTCTGTAAAGAAATAGTTGGACATTTTGGGAAATAAGCATATTTGCTTTCTTGTATCTGTCCTGTAAAAATAGATCTACAGCCAGCAGCTGGTTAACTGAGCAAAATAAAAAAAAGGAAACCCATACATCACAAAATTTGACATAAGGAACCTTATTAGTACAACAAGGAATCTTTTTTACCTTTAGACTGAGCCAGGCTAGCAGTTTCCCCCTGATTTCAGTCTTAATGCTAAGCTAGGCTACAGGCTGCTCAATTCCCCACATTGTCGACCTTTTACTGTAGTGTAAAGGTAGGTGACTTTCACTTAACACTGAGGTGAGGTGCTATATATAAATATACATTTTCCCTCTTCTTCTTCTTGCTCGGTGTCAGCGGTTTGCTTTGTGATCTCACCTGTGAGCTGCCCAGTGAAACCACAGCGCTTTATCAGGCTGCGGAGGAGCTCCACCGGAGCGGTCAGAGGTTAAGTGTTTCGCTCAGGGGAACTTTGAAATTAGTTAGTGAGGGAGGGGAGAGTGTTACTCATTTATTTTCTCAGCACATACTGTATTTTCACAGACAGTCTGGGGATTTAAACTGACAGCCTTCAGGTCACAAACCTGCATTTTATCACTTTTCCCCAAAACCCCTGTAACATCATAGGAAGGCTTACTTAAATATTTATAAAAGTACTTATATAAATATTATATATATGTAACACATATATTACTGCAGACTTATGTAATATATAAAAAGGGGGCGTATGTTTATTTCAAGGCAGCCAGTACCTCAGAGCTGAGCAGCTGGCCAGTTGTTGGCATGGTGGTATTTGCGACTTCTTTGCTAAAACCCTTCAGGATCAAACCCGTAATGAGAACAGTGTGTACTGATGACGAGCCGGGCCCCACCACCCGCTCCACTGTGGCCATCTAACCACCTGAAACCACAGGTCAGGATTACAAATGATCCCAAGAGGCTCAGCCCCTCCTCCTCCTCCTCCTCTGACCTTTGACCTGGTCAGTTTGACTGACACACAGGGAGGAAACATGATGCAGAGGTACTTTGCCTGAACGCTTTCAAAACACATTTTGTTGTCTTTTCTGTGGAACTTCAAGGGATTGTGAAAAATCTCCTCCAGTTATTTTTCATCTGGCATTGTGTTACCATGTCTGGCATTTCTTTGTTAATCACAGAAAAAGTCATCCAACCCCCAGGTGTCACATGTGATTTGCATTTTTTACCCAAGCTTGATGCCATCACTTCTATATCTAACAATCTCATTCAGTACCAAATATTTTGTTTAATGGAATTACAGTAATGCTTTTGCTCATATTACGTTAAGCTTTCCAAATGTTTTGATTATATTTGCATGGTGGCGTGTGGCCTGTGTTTGATGTTTCTCGGAGCATGAAAACCGTGGTTCACGGTCTTTGCCGTTGGTTTTACTTACAGCAGTTTTGGGCCTTTGTTGCTCGGGTGATGTCAAACTCACAGCTGGAATATAAAAAGTCTTATGCTATGCTTTCTACAAGCTCTTTATTGTGTCTGCCTCAGAGGAGAAGATGAAGTCCTGGTTTGATTTGACAAATTGTGGTTGTGCATATATAGAGCGTTATGTGCTGGACTATTTCTTGGCCGGGTGCAGTGGCTCTCTGGAGGCATGTTGCCATAACAACCAGGAGAGACTCCAGGAAGTCACCGAATCCAATCAAGAAATAGTCTGTAGCTGTAGCTTTTAAGTTTTAGGGGTGCTGGGAGGTGGAAATTTATAAACTTTGGACAGAGGCAGGCCGGCTGTTTCCCTCTATTTCCAGTCCTTATGCTAGGCTAAGCTAAGCTAAGCTAAGCTAAGCTAACCAGCTGCTGGATTTACTTTACATCCATATCACAACAAGAAAGTGAAAAAGAATATTTCCACATTATTTCTGTAATAGCAATGATTCTGCCCCAAGAGGAAAAAGTGGCAAAGATGTATAAACTAACAACTGTTTGTCTGATATCAACAAAATTTCCAGTATAAAATCCTTCCGTCATTGACTGTTTGCTTGAGCAGTAATGTGTGTAGGTTATTGTGCAATTTCCGTGTAACAATCTGCTGAATAAATGTTTCATTTGAAACAAGGTGAGCAGAGTGAATTAACTTTTATACTTGTTTATAAGGCTCCCCTGACTGGATGCAGTGAAATTGCTTTTACGCCATGTACCGCAGTAAAAATGAACAAGGTGTATATAAAGCTTGTTGTGCTCGGCTATGACTCAGCTCCGGAGGAAGGTCCTGCTAGGAACTGTGATTGCTTTGTGAAAAAATTGCCCTCATTAAGAGGAATTAATGGCTCACAAAAGTAACTGAAGGTGCAGTAGTTTGTGTGTGTGTGTGTGTGTGTGGTTTTTTTTTGTTTGTTTTTTTTAAAAAGGAAAGATTGACAGAGGTTAGAAAAACGAGAGCCTTGTTCATTTACAGGGAATTTTGGCTTTCCCTAATTTATTTCCACTTCAAACTGCACTGCAGCTGCATGTTTTGTATTCTTGCTGTTTTTAACGTTTTCTTACAAGCCATCATTGCAAGTCCAAGTGGCAAGATTACCATATTTTGTGGTCTGAAAATAATCTTTAATAAGAGTGTTTCATTTTCATTTAGTACCTTTGGGGCTGACGTTTGGAAACAGGAGGCAGGACGCTCAAGTCTGAGAACCTTGCAGAGGGGTTTCCTAGGTCGGGAAAATAAACTGGGAGATGGCTGACTCTCAGTGAGTCTTGGGCTGACAGCCCCGATGATGACACTTTATTTTCATTTCCACTCGGGACCATGAAGGTTTGGGAGACACTCGCAGCATTCAGCATCCTCCCAGAGCTCATCTGTGCTGCTTTTAGTTTATTTAAGGTCTTGTAAAGGGATTTGTGATACATATGAGACATAGGAATCCTCTTGTTCATCCTGCCAGCACTCTCACCAACTTTGCATGTTTATATAGGTTTGTGAGAGGCAGACAGTCGTTTTGATATCCAGATGCTGCATCTGGTAACTGTACTCCTACCTGGAGCATCAGCCTCCTGTCTCAGCCTGTCAGCACCCACTGGTCTGCTGATATGAGGCCTCTCTGCAAGCTGGACTTTATATTTGCAGATAATACCACATTTGATTTGACATACTGCCCCAATATTTTATGTTTCGCTGGAGGGCTGAATTGAAAATTGGATTGTTTTTTTTTTTGCAGCCTGTGCCCAGCAGGGGGCTAAATTGGCACTTGTTTTTAGTGCAGGCAGTTCTGAGAGTTCAGTGGAGCATTTTCATTTCGATAAAATTCTTGTTTGAGACTTTAATTACGACATTCTTTGTCATTCTTTCATCTGAAATGATGAAAAGATCTTTTAGCTGTCATTCAATGTACAATGTACGCTGCTGGAGTGTAACAGCTGTAACATCTGCCCTGACTGAGGAGTTTTATATGAACAGTGAACTCAACAACAGATTCAAAAACGCTTCACCCTAGACTCTAGACTTTCCATTTTGCCCTTAAATCTTTCATCCCGTTTCTACTATGAGATCTTCTTCCCAGCTTCTCTTCCTCCCCTCTCCTCACAGCCTCTCTATCATACATTTTCCTTTACTGTTGACAAGATGGGGTATCTATGACATAAGAGCCTGTACCCGTCACGCTTGCGTGCTCAGACTGTTGCAGGAATAATCCAACATGGGTCATGCAATGCTCAAGTAAACACCAGCCTTAGACCACCAAGGCTGGTTGATAAGTGGAAAGATAATGAAAGTGAAGCCCTTGGGAGCCGCAGGGAAAAAATACAGTAAAGAATCCAGGGGGAAAAACAATATTGCACCACAATGTAGAGGGCAGATCAAAGGGGATGGAAACCTCAGTAAAACTGCAGGTTAGGTGGCTGATGTGAAAGACTGGAAACAGTATTAGTTTAGATTAAAGGTCAGTCCAGCCAAATTACACGGAAATCACTTCCTCGTTTACTCCTTCACCACTCCCTCAACAGGCAACTGACTGCGGTTCACTGTACAGTGACCAGTAAATTGAAATCCAAGAGGTCTCTTCAGTTCTGAATGACAGGTGAGGAGGTACTTAACCTCTGTGGGGTTGTTATCAAGGACATTAGTGTTACTGGCTGTTGTAACAACAGTTGTTACAGTATCTAGTAGTTGTCAAGCATCTACGACCAAGTCCAGTCCAGACCATGAGCTGGATGACTGACAGTCTTCACAGACATAAATAGGGAGTGATTTTGGACACAGCCAGTGAGTTGGAAACAGAAGTAAAAACGATTCCACAATTGTGTTTTTGATATTTCTAAATCCTAATTGGTGCATGGAAATCTGCGACATCACTTTTTTTCCCCACTGAGCCCCACCCACTTCAAACCAGAGAGACAAGCTGAGACAAAAACAGAACAGACTGAAATCTCTCCACTGAAATAAGCCAAAGTGCTGCTTTAACTGCAGCCGATTGAGAAAATAGATTTTCAGGGCCTTTAAAAATAGAACAGCCACATGTCTTTCCAGAAAGAATACCCTGGTTACCATGTGAACCGTTTTCATTGGAACTAGTTTTCTAGTAGATAAACAGTCTGCTGCTTTGAGCATCTTAAAATTCCTTTAACCTTCATTGTATTGGACTGGATGCAGAAATCTCAGAGCTGATAAAGGCAAAACTATCTGCATGGTTAGATACCTCCAGAGCTAAGTAAGCAAATGTGTGTTTTTTTCTGTAATTTGGGTGAAGAGACACTCTAATTATTTTTTTTCTATTTAAATTAAACACCAGGGATTACAATCAGCATAACAGATCATTGGAACACAAACAACAGGATGCAGAGTAGAACAACATAGCATATGGTTGGTAATTATATGCAGTATAATTTGAAAAATATATATTATAGGAATTTACATTGTGCAAGCTGTATATTACAGCAGTAAAACTCACAAAAAGATAAAGGAAAAACATGAAGAAACAGTCTGATAAAATATGAAATACATGATATTTGTTCCGCGTAATCCCAAAGAACAACCAGATGTAATAAATATTTAAAGATTTTGTTACTTTAGTTGACATTTATTCAGGTGGAGACAGTCTATTAAAATAGTAGGATTGAAATAACAGGATCATAATAACATTTTTGACTCGAGTACATTTGGCATTTCTCCAGTGACTTCACCTTTTTTGAGGAGCTGCGGTGACTGTCCTTGAGCAGTTTGGGGCTCTGCGATCCACATTACACAGCCCTGCGTCTCTAAATCCATCCGCACATACACCACAGACACATACACACAGTGAACACTGGCTCACACGTCCCTGGTGTTGATAAGGTCAGCCAGCATTCATGTCATCCGTTAGCAGCAGGTATAAAGTTACACATGATTTCAATGTGACATCCAATAGCCACAGAAGTCTTAAACACAGATAAAGTATTTCATTTGAACTTGAACAAGAGAGGGATCATTTGATGGAAATCATGCGCTGTATGTCCCATTTGCCTTCTGGCATCCTGCTGGACAGTTTCCTCCACTGACCAGAAATGTTCCTGCGACTATTTCAGCAGCTCAAGAACTCCACACACACAGAAGAAGACATGAACACAGACACACACACACACACATACACACACACACACACACACACACACACACACACACACACAGGTCTGTGATGCTACGCATGTCGCCATCAGTATGCACAGTGCAGTATTCACTAAACACACCCCTGGTAAGCTTTAAAAGCATCCTCTGGCTAATCGTGAGCGTCCATGTGTCCTCACATTCTTCACTGATCATCTCATGAGTCACATTTTAAAAGGATGAATCAGGACTATGGCAGCCTGAGTGATCCAATCATCATCATCACTCATTTATCTTGTAGTAACTACTAAATTTAGCACACAGTATGTTTTTTTGCCTGCATCTGCAACGCAGCATTTCGTGGTCTAATTAGAGGTATTGATCGACTACCAGCGAACTCTGGTCAGAAACTTGAATCACTCACTGACTGTAGCTAATCAATGTTTGCTAGGTTGCTTTCCCTCCTTTGTGCATATGCTGAGTGGGTTAATTAACTCCTGGTCAATATTGGCCCCTTCTTAGTATGTAATACTGTTGCTTGCACAAATCAACACGTGTTGAAACCTTCAGTTCCTCATCTATTGGTTGCTCGTGTTTCAGTTGCAGCCTCTGTTAACAAGCCTTCAGCACCTAGCAGTTCTCTTGGAGCGCAGGTGGAAGACGACACAGTTCAGCGCAAGGTGACGAGACTGCTGGCTTTAGGCGGCCACTTTGTCATGACAATTAAATTCGGTTTTATTTATCTGGTGGATTCCAAAGCGGCTAGGTATGCAGGGAGCGTATGCCAAGATATAGCTTGGTTAACACTCAAAAGAAACCATTAATTTCCACTGTGGATTACACCTCAGCCTAGCCAAGCCAAGCTGGGCTCATCCTAGTGTTTCCCTTTTTCATTCTCAAGATGTGAAACTTTTGGATTTTTCTCAATTTTTTAGTTAAAAGATTATAAAGTTACCCAACAGTAACACTCCCTCACATGCAAGCGTAGGTTATATTACTAGAAATGTCTACAGCGAGGCTTCCTGATAGAGTCGTCAGGATGGCCGCCTGTGCCAATTTAACTCGCAGCATAAAGTGATGGGACTTAGCCAATCGATTGGCTTATTACTGACCTCCCCTCATCAGGGAGTGTGTTCTGCTTCCATCTTTACCGCAGTCAGTACTGCGGGGAGGATAATTGCAGTGTGCAGTGCACGGGGTAGGTCTCAAGTATCCCAGCACTCAGTCTGTTGCCAGAGGAAAACACATTGATCTCTGAAGGTGATGAAAAGACTCTCTCAAAGGCCCTGCTTCCTCCTCAGTAGCGTTCCAGCCTTGACACTGAACCAGAGCAAAAGCATAGATGATCCATGCATGCCTGCCAGGCACAGTCGTATTCATGTCATTTGTCTTCTTCGGGTGTGTGTGCACGCACACGTTTGACAAAGGACAAGAAAAAAGCTGCTCGTTCTGTGATGAATTTCAATCCCTGAAACTGTGTGCTATCATGTTGGAGTAAGCGTGCATATTTGTTTAGGTGTTTGGTGTAATAGACAGGACCGTAACTACTTAATCAATGAAGAGATCCTCAAGTGCAAAATTTTTTCTGCACTGGGCGAGTCTGTTTTATTCTGGTGGTGCATGGAGAGAAAGATGCATTTTTAATACTAGTTTCAATCTGCTTGACGCAGTGTTAATGGAGCCTGCAGCAACAGACAAATTCCTCGCATCCTAATGGATTGACTCGTGGTTTAATGAACTGATAACTGGCATCTGGACAAACACAGCGCAGGACCCAACCAACACATAAAGACACACCAACTCGTGCACACACACTAAAATTGCCGTATTCATCAGGGATGGGTGGAGAAATGAATTCATTTCATTTTGTTGATAACAACATCCTATGACCACTACTGAGTGTACACATAGAGACATTCGCAGAAAGTATGCACCATTAACATTTTTTAATCAGTTGCTGCTTTCTGCATGATAATGAATGCTGCCTCGTGTAATTAGTTTCAGATTCCTGTTGGGTGATGTCTTGGGACTATCTGACATTAACAAGTGTCCTGTTGGTACTGTGAATTAGCTTTAAACTTTAACATAATGATAACACCACAAGCATGGACTCGCAAGTATATCAGAACTGTGTTTTGATGATGTCTTGTAATTGAAAACTGCAGAACTGAGTTTCATTAGAGCTTGTGGAGCAGGCGTCACTGTTCATTACCTCTCATGACTGTTTGTTAGATTTAATTCAGCCCCTAATCAGTGAGATGTCTTGCTTTACAGCTGTTGTACAAATCAAACTGTAAATTTCCAGCTTACTAATCACACTCTCTTGAGTCGCAATGTAAACACATGTCTGTCTACATATAACAGTACACTTATTAAAGAGAAATACAAAGATGTTCTTTAAAAAACTTGAGGAATTTGTCAGAGCCTGTTATATTTAATTCACTAAACAGAGGATCAATATTTAAACTGGATAAGACCAGTGTGTGGGTGTGTGTACACGTGCACTACAGAGAATACTGTTCATGATTTTATGTGGTGACAAAAAAAGTGGACCCCTGGAAAAAAACAAAACAATGAGTAAATGTAAAAATCAGACACAATGGTCTCCTTTCTGGGCAACAGATTAAATATAATTGCAAAGAATTATTTAGGAAATGGCTGTAATCATTATATTTATTCAGGAAATGGTTGCATTGGAGTTAAGTGCAGCTGGAAATACAGATAATGAAGATATACGCCACAGAATCAAGGAATAATGTGAAGTATCCTTTAGAACGGTGTTTTTCCAGGTTGGATTGGGATTCAAATGTGAGTCTTGGGGGTCTTAAAATAGGCCCCCAAATTCTTCTGCAGAATTTGGTGTTTATATTATGTTGCCAAAACCCTCTGTAGCAACACAGAGAACCGGATTTAATGCGAAAGGCAAGTAGCTTAGCACTCTTTAAACAGGTTAACAAGCTATTGTACTAGTCTGAATTACAATCCACAACTTATTTTTGAAAATGATCCAAACAGCACGGCCATTATTTAAAGGCATTTGAAGAACCACTGTTGTTAAACAAGGTTGATAGCAGGGTTGCTCTTTGAAATAGCTTAGCATTACAAGCTAGCCATGCTCTATTAGATTGCAGGCATTTGGAAACCTACCTCTAATTTCCAAAGGTTGAACTTCCATTGACACAAGTGAAGCTAACCTGCTTCTCATGTTTGCATTTAGACAAGAAAAATCCTACCAGTGTTGAAGTTCATGTTGTGTGTATCAGTGCAGCTTTTGTAAGAATCTAGACAACCTGAAGTTGACCTCGTCCAAAGTTGTGACAGCAATTAAACAGGTTTTGTGCTTTTCTTATGGTAAATAAGCACATGCAGCTCAATAGGGTCAAGTTCCTCTTTGAGAACAAACTCTTTCTTCTGCTCTCTGTCTACATCTCTCTTAAATCATAAGGGTCTGAGGAAGTTGAGGGATTAGTAAAAGTAGTTAAGAAGGCAGTCGGAGCACTACAAGGGCAACCCTTCCGGAGCCGCGGCCAAAAGGGACTTTCCTGTTTTTCTCAAATGTCCAACACAGATAACCTTAAGAGGAGTCTGAGGACTCCTTCATCTTGTTGTAGGCGACTCTTATCTGTCGGACTTCCCAAAGTTTTGAATCGGGTCTTTGTTCTGATGACACACAGATGCAGTTTATTTTAAAGTTCAACTTGATGTCAAAGATCTCAAAGGTCAGTGCAGTAGTTCAATAGACTGTACATATACTAAATGAGTATTTTTAGTGCATACAGAGGATAACAATCTACTGTTGTGACGTACCCCAGGGGTACGTTTGAAATTGCTTGGAGGTATGTGGAAGATTGACGAGTAGCTCAACTGAATTTGAAAAGATAAAAGTTTACAACATATTTATGAAGACTAGTTTTCTCATTCTTGTCTGTCGGGTTTTACAGTGAGCGCTTTAGTTTCTTGAGTGAAGTAAAATCCAACACTCTGTGTTTATAGCAAGTATGGCCTATTTTACTATATACAGTATATTTTCTCCTCTTCCTCTTACCTGGAAGAAGTGCTCATATTCCATAGTTGTTGTACTGGCAAGGCTCTGTGTTAGCTGTTACACTTTGCAATTCATATTTCGACAACAATACACATCCCAGTGAAGATGAAGAGAACAGTGACATTCAGGGATGAGGCTGATTGTAAAATTGTGGCTCGATTTCCATTTTTTCCCTTGGATAGTGGACACAATGTTCCGTGAATTAGCATTTTATGCATTGATTTATTCATTGTCATGCAGAGTAATAAGGATCTTGGATCAAAATTATTGTCCTCTTTGCCAGACGTTTCCACAAAAATGTACTTGTAAAGTAACAAATGATTGTACAGTAGAAAGCCAGCTTTTGTGCAGCCATAGTTCCGTTGACCTGGATACCCAAGTGCTGCCAGGTTTAATAAACTCGTCCATCCATGTTGTGGGATTAAATTGACTATATTAAACTCTGTTTTGACTAAATCATCCCAAATCCTTGGAAAGCTTGCAAAGACATTGATCAACAGATTTTTTTGAAAAAATTTTTAACATCAATCAACTAAAGTCCAATATCCAAGTTCACAAGCAAGTTGGAGCCTCCTTGAGATGCCCAGTATGTTTCACAGATGATCATTAAATTCACATTCTATCAAGCTGACTTGTGATATCAAAACCAGGTATTTTAATCCTCTTTTAAGTGATTTCTAAAAGATAAAAGACTGTTTACCTACACAATAGTGAAGCAGACTTGACCTGACAGTTGTGCAAACGACTGTACATTTTACACTGGGAATTGAAAGCCAAGTCAATTTATATAAATGTGTGCAAAAAGAAAATTCACAGTTCAGCTTTCTTCAAAATGGCTGCAGAACATCTTAAGAACCAAATCACTCAAAGACATTCTTTAATTTTTTTGCCTTGGAGGCACCTTCTTCCCTTGGTGTAAAATTGACCGTAACTGAACCAAACACCAGCGAAACAATTTCATGTCAGTATCTGAAAACATTGGTACTGGGAGTACTGGACAGCCATGACATTTCTCCCAAACACCCATGCAGGACATTGTATTTTTATGACTCATATATAAACAGACAGGTTGGCAGTGCTTTTTGGCATCTGTAAAATATGTTGGTTGTTTACAGTTCAAAGGGGAAAAATAGCTTAAAAATGAACCGTGGAAAATGTGTAGATGAATGAATCAAACATGGATTTCTTTTATGCTTGGCAGAAAGTTGATCTCAAGAAGTAGGTGTTTGTTGTATGGTCATTAGAAAGTGCAGCCTTTCTAAAGGCACCTTTTCTTACTTTCAAAATGTGTGATTCTAAGTTTTGTCCCCATGATCCTTTAACAGACACCATGAACATATTTGAATCATCAGTCCACAACAAACAAAAGTATATTTTTCTGTCTTCTTCCTCTGAATATTTCATTTCATTTCCACAAAGAATACTGCAAGTGTCTTTCTATTTGATTAAGGATCTCATCTCATATGCAGAAAACATCTGAATTTATTCACTTTACCCAGAAAGGTCCAGTTGGGCTTGCTGAGAAGTCTAAAGCCAATTCTCTTCAAACCTGATTTACTTTAGAGGTTGGAGCTGGTACCCAGTTTGCTATTTTTGGCACAAGTCTGACTTTTATTCTAAGGAATAGCTGCATCACTGAGACAGAGGCTTGAGTGGTCTGATTATGTATATCAAGCTCTGAGACAATGCTGGTATTGTAAATGAGTCTGGCCAGGGTTGGTTTACTTAAAACTGATTGATTTGAGGGAAAGAGAGAAATAGAGAGGTGCAGTGGTGTTAACTGTCCTGGGCCAATCAATATTTTATGGATGATGGATCGGGGTAAAATACAATTTTGTCTCGAATGCCTCAAGTATAAACAACGAGTTTATTATGTCAAGCAATGCGTAACTTTGAAATGATGTTGTAATGAAGAACATGAGCGAAAGTATTCAAAAACAATATAGCCATGCCTTAGAACAGCATGTTTCACAATACTGCCAATTACATGGGATTCCTTGGTGCCAAATAGCATTAAAATGACTACTAGTATGTATTTTGGACCAAAAACATTCTGTGGGATTGTAAAAATCTCATGTTGTTTGACTATTCCTGAAAAAGAAGAAAATGAATAAATTTTGAGACTTGAAAGCGTTGTGCTGATGGTTTCCTGCTGCTCTTACAGCTAACTTGGTGCCATTCACGTCACAACCTATTACCATCATATTTAAAGACACAATGACCATTTTTGAGAGGTTGTACGAGTCCTTGAATTTGAGCAGTTAAATTACTGCTCTCATATGAATGACCTCAACTGGTAATGAGATGAGTCGTGTGACAGTCTCTCATATTCACTGGTCAAAACAACAGTTAGCAACGAGTTGGGATATTTCAGTCTCCTTTAGTCCATATGTACATTTCATTTCTAACTTTGGCTGTTACCATGGCGCCCAAGTCACTGTGTACTTTTCCTGTGTACTTTCCTGTTAAACATGATGCTGCGCTAGTCTGCATTAAACTTTCAGGTTCAGTACATGCTGCTTTCTTTTGGTGTTTGGCGTTCAAATGTGCATATGTAGAGTTTCTTGAAGTAATTACATATGATAATATTTTTAACATGGTTGCAAATTTCCGTTTCCACTTGTTTAAGAGCCTATACAGCTCTGCTAGCAGCTATATACTTAGGCATGACAGTGCTTTGAGGTGAATGCTAACACCAGCATGCCAACATGCTCACAATGGCATTGCTAACATGCTTCTGTCCAACTTAGTTTAGCATGTTAGTGTGCTAACCTAGAGGGCAGGCCACCAACGTAGCTGCGCACTAATATTTGGTTTGTAGGTTGTGACGTCAGGTGACCAATATTTAATTTCAGGACAACATCTCGTGCCAAAGTCAGTTTGATGTAGAATACTAACGGCAGCTGACGTTTATATTTTGTTGGTTTTAAGTTGTGTTGTTAAGTAACCAAAACTTCTGCTAAGCATCTCATGCCAGCGTCACACTGACATAGAACATCAACACTCTAGTCTTGAGGTATAGTGACCAGAACTCAATATCTACTATCATCAGTTTCTTTTTTTCTTTTTTTTTTGGGCTTTTGTGCCTTTATTGGACAGGATGGTGGAGAGAGACAAGAAATGGGGAGGCAGAGAGAGGGGGAAAGACATGCAGTAAAGGCCGTCCGATGCGGGACTCGAACCGGGGCCAACTGCAGCGAGGACTGTAGCCTCTACACATGGGGCGCCTGCTTAGACCACTACGCCACACGACGCCCCTATCATCAATTTCCATTTCCAACTAAAATCTAACGTCTTTATTTGGTCATAGACCAGTTTTGTACAAATACACTTTTGATTTGATAACGGGCAGGATGAAGAGTTAAGAAACCATCCAACCAGTAGTCTTTTAAGACATGTAACTAAAAAACACAATATATTCATCATGGTGGAGCTAAGGGAAAAGTCAAGGGATCAGCAAGTCATTAGTCTGGGAGCCATGAATGTCTTCACAAAATTTCTTGGCGATCCATCCAATAATTGTAGAGATAGTTCAGTCTGGACCAAAGTGGGGGACCAACCAACCGAAAGACCAACACTGCCATCCCTAGAGCTGTGCTGCTGCGGGAGGCTAATAATAAAGCCAAATAGCACTTACATTGATGCCTTTTCTCTGTGGTCCTGCATTATAAAATGCCTTTCGGCTGTTTATTTTTTCAAAACAGAAAAGCCACCAAATAACACAACACAATATACATCACCGCAAGGGTTCATTTTGTTATGTCTGACCAAAATCCTTGAATGAACATCAAGTCCACTTCGATTTATTTCACTTTCAGAGTCAGAATCTGTGAAAAGGTTGAAAAGGTTTCAACAAATTGTTTATAGTTGTTGACCCTCATCATGAAATTCCACGCTGCATTTTTTCATAAGCCACTGTTCCATGACCGTAGTTGGGATGCTGTGAGAAAACACCAGGCCAGCACAATATTTCTGAGCAGGAATCATGTTTTTTTCCTTGACAGGCAGCTTAAGCCCTCTGGAACCAAGTTTGAGTCCTATTCATTTCATTTATAGCCCGAGGTCTTACAATACCTGGTCACTATTTTGTCTTAATTCATTAAAAAAAACCATCTGTAAAGCTGTTTTGACTGGGCCTGATGGACTTTGAAAAGTTATTCTTTCATTTGTGTTTTATAAACTGAAATGTCATAGCATTTTTGTTGGCTTTTGTTTGTCTTTTTTCAGTGTTCCTGGTACAGTTGGGTTGAATGGGAATCTCTCCTTACAGTCTATAATCAGAATGAAAAACTTTGTGATGAATATTGTGAATCCAGATGATAGCTGAAAATGATGTAGGGTATTTTGTCTGGACCAGCAACCCCCATGTGGGGAGAGTTTTCTCAGTATCTGTCAAAAATATACCACCGAAATCAGGAGGATGTTGTATCGTCGTACAGAATATTCCTCTCAAAGGTGTCAAGTGTCATTTCAAAGTGAGCAATAATGAAGCGACTGCCAAGTGCAGTAAACCCCCGTCTGTTTCTTTTAAAACCTTAGAAAACAAACCTATGGAGAAACCAGGGTTGATGTGAGCCATAGTAAAGTGAGAGTCAAACTCCACCTGTGGTTACATACTTTAAACTGAGCCCGGACCCTTCGCTGGCAGCGCCTGACATTATCCTGGAAACCGTCCAAAGGGAGCAGGGTTGGAGGCTGACGTGGAGCCAAACAGTGGGATCAAATTGAGGACTAAGCATCATACAAAGAGTTGTGCAACATAATCCCGCATTTTGCACCCCAGTAACACATCTGGAGGATCATAAATCAGCCAAACGCTGCGTAAAAAAGATTGTTCTTTCTTGCTTTTATTTTCCCTTCCTTATGGCGGCACACAGATAGCAAAGTTTAGAAAGGCATGCAAATACGGAAAGGAAAGTGGATTACAAGAACGTGCTGAAATTTGAAAGCAGGTTTTCATACAGGCTGGGGTGGGAGGTTAGGTCAGGTTATTTGGACTAGTAATTAATCTGGTTGTTTTGTATTTTGAGTCTGTTTTTTTAGCTGCTGACAAAAGCTCAGTGTCATAAAGTCGTCCCTCAAAGCAACTTTTGACACCCGGGCAATTAATGTTGAGCTGTGCAGTCTGTTCCAAATCTTTCACCAGCCCCATTACAACACTGTAATTATCTTGAACTCCCAACATGACGACAAAATGCTATTATTTGGCAGTATAGGGGTCAAAAGAGATTTCAAAACGATTTGCATAATAACTCTTCACAGTGTTTTTGCTGCCTGAAATTGGATCTGGATATTTTCTGGGAAGATTGTTCCTCCTGGTTCCATTGACTGCCAATCTCTTTGATACCGACAGCTCGTTTCATGTTCAGTAGAAAGTGCAATTTTCCTTTTTAGATATTATTATTCCACTGCAAGTCGACAAGTCCTCCGCAGTGGTGGAGCGAGCCCATATACTACCATGGAACCGCTCAACTTTTAATTTCCAGCCAGTCTAAAAGTTGTAGCCTCACCCTGCGGATAAATTGTGAATGCACCCAGTTTTTTTGAGCAGAGAGCAAACAAAATGCCAATGCTTGAAAATTTGTTTCCAGCTGCCAACCTCAGGAAAAGACTGCATGTGTTGCTGGTAGGAGGAGAGGGAGGAGGTCATTTTGGGATAGATTCTCCCAATTTCCAATGTTTTTTATTTTTTTTTACCTGCATACAATACAACCCAGTCAAGTCTTCAACACGTAAAACCTGACAAAGCGTGTAATTGTTTCACTCCTCCAGCTGAGCCTCAGCAGATTGATAGTGCTGGCAGGAAAATGGCAAACAGGAAAGCACGTCCAGATAAACAAGAAGATAAACTAATTAAACAAATTAAAAACGGAGAGATGGCGATGACAGGCTGAAGCGCGCTTTTGTTTGTGTTTCCCTTCTTCACCTCAGCTTACGTCTAAACACAGCCGCGGTGCTTAATGAACCTTGAGATTATGAAATGTTTTTAGTCCAAATATAATGTTTTTCAGCAGCTCTTCCTAATCCTGCCGTTGGGTGGTTTGACTGTGAGAATACTCAAAGAATCTGAAACCTATACAAACAACAAGACAATTAAATTACTGACTAAAATGTATTATATTCTTCTCTTTTGCAGGACCTCCGGGAAAGCGAGGAAGAAGAGGCCGCAATGGAGAACCTGGTATGTACATATGTGTGTCTGTTTTTGTGTGTGTGTGTGTGTGTGTTTGTGTGTGTGTGGCCAAAGATTGCCGTAGTCTCAATCCAGAAACGTTTAAGGAATAATTCAGTAGGACATCAGCAAATCATCCTGCACTTACAATCATGTAAAAGTACACTGTATATCTTTGGAGGCCAAAATAGGTTATAGATGTGTAATTTGTGGCCTGGTGGTTTCAGTGTTCGCTTGGATTGTTTCAGCTTCAGTTGCTATAGAAACACTAGATTTTCACAGTAAAACTGGGAGACAGTGCAGTTTGAGAAAGTAAAAGTGATGCCCAAAACTAGTTGAAGGTGATGACGTCCGTGTCTAAACTTTGAGACACTCCAACCCTTCCAGTGCTGATCCCAGACATGATGTAGTTATGTTCAGCTTCAGTATATATAATAACCCACGCTTGTTGGCCCCCGCAAATTCAGCAACAAGTTGTCTTAATGCATTCAGGATCTCCAATCTGTCTTCCCTCCTCCCACGCACACGCACACTCTCGAGCTGACTCAACAAACTTGGCCCAGCCGAGGGCCTCGAGTATCTAGGAAAAGGACATGTTGTGCGGTGACACTCCCACAGACGGAAAGTGTCGCCACAAATTGAATTCATAGTGAGAAGATGTGCTTGGCAGGGAGCTGCAGCCACACTCCAGCTCACCTGATAGTGAGAATGATAATGGGCTCTGGAGTGTGGCGGCGTTCCTGTGCTGAGAGCGCAGTGCAGCGGAGCACAGCCAGCGCTTTGGAACAAAAGTACTGCCCTTGTAAAAAGAAATTAGAGAGACAGGGCAAAGCAAGGTCTCAATTTTAAGTGAGGCAGAGCAATGAGGGAGCGGTTTGGTTTCACAGCCTGAGAAACAAACACTGTGTCTGTGTGGAGGGGAAAAAACACTGCTGGTTTCACCGCCAGATCCAGTCGCTACTTTTTAAAGTCACAGGAATATAACCGAATCAGTTGAGGTCTGTCATTTGAGTATCAAAGATTCTCTTACTTCCTTCATCTTTGATTTTGCCAAATTAATTTCTGATCCCGTTTTGAGGCCGAGTTCTGCATTTTGAGACATGTATCAGTGTGGTGTGGCTCTCCGCTCACTCTTACGTAATACTAAATTGATGCAGTGTCTCACTTGAAAGCCAGGGAAGATGGGGGGGGGGATAAAAGAGAAATGAAATGACAGATGGACAACAGTTCAATGATCCGGTTGGCTGCACATCTGAAATACCGCCACAGGCTTTGTTTATGTGGCGCTTAACTTTCCAACAAACATCTACCGCACCGCCAGCGTGTTTCACATGGCACCATTGTGCAAAAACAGTTTGTTCATTATCTGGTCAGCGAGAGAATGTGAGTGGCTTCCTCTCAAAAAGTCAATCGGAAACAAGAGAACAGTATTACCCACTTCCAGTGTCTGGACTGGAGTGGCACAGTGGTCTATCAGTGGGAGACAATAGGAAACAATTGCCACAACAGGCTTCAGCATTCTCTGTAATAGCCCCAAATTACAGACTACAGCTGAAGTGTGCTGTCAAATCAGAGATTTGGCTCAAGTTTGTCAACCTGAAATAGTGCCTGTTCAGAGAGTCTGTAGCAGTGTTCCCTGCAGCTTTTTATCTGCCTGTGACTTGGCTATGTGCAGCTTCTGCAAAAGAATTCATGGCATTTAAATAGCTTTACAAAAGTAAGGCTTAGGAAGTCCTTGTACAGGAAAAAATGCTCTAAAAGTGATTCTGCATATCGGCATGCAGTTATAGTTTTACATTTTTCTCCTACATGTACTGTTCCAATATGCTGGCGAACATAAAGTGGAGCCATATTCTCCGTGAAACTGACAGAGGTGTTAAAAACAAATAAATATGGTGGCACTGTGCTGCATTATTGGGAGCCATTGTCAAACTTTGTGTACCCACTCGACAGGAGGAGAAAAACAAAATTTCAACAGAAAAATTCTGTCCTTGACAAGCACAGACGAGCTGCATTCTGCACTGTAAGCCTTCTGCAAATCTAATTTCCCTCTTTTAAGTCCTCAACACTGGTGGTTGTTGAAGGGAAGCATATTTAATTCATGATTTGCTTTAACCAAAAAGTAACTAAGCCACTGCTGCAAGGTTCCCACAAATTCATAGGGAGGTGTTTGAGAGTTTACTCATCTACAAAGGCAAAAGGAAGCTTTCGCCCAGACTTGGCTGCAACTGAAGGAGAGAACAAATAGGAAAAAGACACGGTGATATTTACCTATGCGTTAAAAATGAATGGGATACTTCATTAGGATCTCTTGTTTGTTTACCGGTAACATATGGAAAAGGAAAAATGTGGCATGACTGTTTAGGATGAAAAAGTTTTTGTAGCAGTGAAAGCCACAGTCTCAAACTGTTCTAGCAGGTGGTCAGTGCTGGAAAGTGTTAGAAGTTTCCTCACATATTTTCCCCATGTGAATAACCAGTTCTTGTTACTCACGTACCTGCATTCACAAAAGGAGGAATTGATGCCTCAAATTGAGAAGCTTGAGCAATTTACCGTTACAGTGGTGCATCAGTTTCAGGTATGAAGAAAAGCAGCTTTTCCTCACAATAAATCCTCTTTTGAAACAGGAAAGACTATTAGAGCCCCATTGCAGCTGTGTGTCATCTTAGAGCATTATAACAACTCTCCATTATCACATGCTCCATACAGTACAATACAGGGAGCTTTACACTCACAGCAGGAGGGTGACAAATTGTGGAGGAAATCAGTAGAAGTGTTAGAAGAGAAAGTGAGACCTGAATGAGTGAGTGAGTCAGTGATGCTGGAGCTTTGAGGATAGATTATTTAACAGGCTGAGAATAACTATTTGATTTTACATGGATTTAATTCAGTCTTTGGTCTAACTGAGGCCATCAAGAATTCATAGTCCTTGAACAACCTCTAAAACCTTTGAGGTGCTCATTAAATGAAACGTATATTGCACGTTTTTCTCACATTATTTCTTCGATTTTCCCATCATTGGTAGTTGAAAACTTTGTACTGTTCCTATCGACGCAGTGGGACATGTCAAAAAAACAAAAAAAAAACACACCGAGTAGAGCAGGTTTATTAAAAGCTAAGTGGTCTACTGTAACTCAGCGATCCATAAAACAACGCTACAGAAGTGCGGCCCAGTGAGCCTCAAATATGGCTCCTTAAATGCCGCAGCTGCAGGAGCGATTTGCACTTTCCCCTGGTCATGAAGAAGAACAGTTCAAGGACATAGGACTTGTAAAGAAATTAAAAAAAAAAAAAATAGCCTTTTTTCGGGGTTAAAGCAGCTGGGTACCTTTTTAATAAGAACCTAAAGACCTAAAATGATTTGCAAGGTTCAGGGGAGCCCTGAAATACGTTGGCACACAGTCCTTTGAGCTGCAGTAATTGGCAAAAAGACGAGTGTCACCTCACAAAAAACGTGGGGGGACTTTTTAACAAGCGCTCAACCCCTTGTAGTAGTGAAATTAGAGCCACTTACAAATGTAGAATGTGATCGCCAGGCCTGGTGGCCATTATTGCCACAACTGCATGGGAAATAGATAAGAATCAATGCTTTTGTTCTATAGCATAGGTGCAAAAACGAGCGGGTTGCTGAAACACAATGTCTGTCTCTTTGGTGTAGTCTGTGAATGCATCATGGAAGAGACGTATCTTTGTGAAATGTTCTTTCCCAAGGAAACGAATCTCAGCAAGAGCTCGCTTTCCCATCTGACTTATTTGGATATGTGGTTTCAGTGGAACATTGATGATCTGAGTCTGTTTGATCACTGATTGAAAACACACTAACCATGTATTTTTTCCTTTCTCTTTTCAGGACCTCCTGTAAGTATGCCTGTTTCACATCTTCCCCCAACTGTGATAGCAATGTGAAGGTAAAAACTCCAACCCCTCCCAACAGTAAAATTGTTGCAAGTTGCAAACATCCAGTAGTCAAGTCAAGACCAGTTTTCATGAAAGAAAAGAGATGGCATAAAAGCATGAGGTCACATTTAAAAGAGTCGTTTGACATTTTGACAATACACTTATTGGCTTTCTTGCTGAGAAAGATAGAAGACGACTGCTACTACTGTCATGTCTGTATGCTAAGTATGAAGCTACAGCCAGCGACCGGTTATCTTAGCTTAGCATAAAGGCCATATACATGCTAACAGGGTGAGGCTAAAGCGAGCAGGTAAAAAGCTGTCGAAACATGTAGACTCGTATTGCAGTGTAAAGCTAGTTTAAACAAGTGTTGAGGCAAAATTTCTCCAATATACAAATCCAGATAGAGCGGCTAACGTTGCTAACTCCGATAGCATCCAGTGGAACAAGGGGGAACATTCAGCAGGTAATAAACCATAATGCAGACATTAAAGTACAACTTTATGTTTTTACATGACGTAGAAGACATCTAATTATGACAAATTTGCTACCAGAAATCTCGGTAGCACCACACACTCTGACTCTATTATTAAAATAATCTCTTCATCCCAGCCTTCCCCGAACACAGACCCTTTTCCCTGTCATCTGGTCAGTCTGGTTTGTAATATCCTTGCTACCAGCCTGCGTCCCTGCCAGCTCCCTGAACCCGAACAGATTATCTCACCTCATTATACTGCCGGGTGATCACAGATTCACTCCCCTGTACCAGATGGAAAACTTCAGAGTTTCCCCAAAGATGAAGACAAACCCATCCATACATAGGCACCGGGGGATTGTGACAGTTCCCTGTATAACCGGGTCAAGTGGGCACTGTGTGTGTGTGTGTGCACTCTGTTAAAATTATTTATAGTCCAGAGGCAAGTGTGATTGAATAGGTATAATAGCATGCGCCGACTGAGCTGTAAAAGTCGTAAGTTAATCCTCGGAGCCTTCTCAGACACTCGCTCTTGGGGTTCTGGGACGTAAGTAAGTGCAGGTGGTCTCACTTCTCAGCCTCTCTCGCCAGGCTTTACATCTGACAAATAAAATCATACTGTGAGATGTCTCAAGAGCCGACTTCTTGAATTCCAAGAAGTGTTCTCTCTGAGGGGTTCATACAGTAGGAGAGGTTGGATTTGTAAATGTTTTGGATGCCTGTGTATTTGGTACTTTTGGGATTACTCCTTTTAGTATAACCCAGCACACATGCAGTAAGGACCTGACAGCAAATCACTCTGACAAAGTTGCTATAAGTCACAGAAAGTGCTGTAAATGCTTGGTAGAGATCCTAGTTTTACTGTCGGCAAAGCAAAAGCCATATAGCACAAAAAAAAAAAAAAAAGAGGCTATAATTTACAATACGGACAAAAAAACTGAAGTCTGGGTGAGTTACTACATTTCTACAGACAAATCTTCAGAAACTACAATGATCTGACAGTGACTCACCCAATGGTCACCAAATCTGTTTCTAAAGTTAAAAAAAAAAGAAAAAAAAAAAATCCTGTGCCAGTTTCCTTAAAAAACAGAGGCAGTAGTAAGTGATCTTATGTGGTTTCTCATTTGGTATGCCCACCCGGGGGATGGCAAGGGATACGTCGCTATGAATATTCAACAGCTCCCCCTATAACTCTGGGAATACTGCGTAAATTGTACATAGCCCTCGGATCCAAACAAACCGACCGCTGCTGAAGTCATTACAGAACCTCTGCGACTTAATCGTTACCCAGCCGCTGATGAACAGACAGGGACCTGTGGTTGCAGAGACAGGGAGAGGATAGGCCTCCTCAATCAAAACTCATCAGGAAAAGATCTTCATCGGTGGTTCACAATTGGCGTTTAAACATGGAAAAGTGATTTGCTTTGTTTTGATTTCCCCCATCTTTTCCACAGCTTCAGTTCTTGTGTCCGTTTTCGCATTGGGATCACAGGGTCAGTCGTCAAGTGGTGATTGTTTGGATAGCGCTTCTCGTTCTCCAGACAGATCGGAAAAAATATGAATGGGGACATGATACAGATATGCACCGAGGTGATATTTAACTCTTACACCATTTACAAGAAGAGTAGTTCGACTCCTCTTTCCACTGACACCATATAAATATTTATTTTTACTGTAGGCTCCATAAAGGTCAGTTAAGTCTGTGAAATGACAGCTGGTGATCATGTGATCAGGTCTTTGCTTCTCATTTTTTATCTACTTTTCTCATCTTTCCGCGGCTCTCCAAGGGTGGTCTGTGTCAAAACATCAAGGCTGTGTGTGCACACCATTTAGCACTAATCAAGCATAAAACACCATCCCTGAGGCTGCACTCGAGTACCCACTAACACCACCCGCCGGCTGTACTTTTTTTCTTTTTTTTTAGCACACACTGTATGCCTTCCTAAATTAAAATTATACAGAAAGACAAAGAAACGAGCATGCTTTGAAATCTGGTCAGAAGCAAAAGGGGGAAATATTTCAAAATGATACAATCTTGGAAATATCAAACCCACTTCAATCACTAAGCATGCCTCTGCACCACACTGGAGTCTCAAGGCAAGCCGGCCACTGTGCAGCACGAACCCTCGCAAGCCCGAGTTCAGTTATGTTAGCAATAAGGTAAATATAGCTGGTTATGTCTGTATCTGTATTTGACGAGTAGTTTCCACCTCCCATTTTCTTCATCGGCTGAGATTCCAGCGACGCAGGTTGAGGATGATCTGTCATAACATATGAATTATGCAGCTGCGATACAGGGATTAGAGGCAGTGTGGGGGTGAAGCAGAGGAGCCTAGCCGCCCTCTACCCTTCATCCTTCATCTGCAATGCACCGCAGCTCCACACCTGTTAATAAAACATATTCCAGCTGAACTTTGATCACTCTTGCCCCGCCGGAGGAGGAGAAGGTGCCAGTTTATCTAAAGTGAGACTCTAGTTGAAAGAGGCCCCCCGCATGCTCTGATAATGTGTTAATTTACACCTGTTTCTCGGTTGCATGTTGTGAGATTAAAACAGAAAATGCCCATTAACAGTTCCAGATCAGCACAGAGGACATCGGCGTGTACATGCATTCTCTGGCACTGAAGAGGCTGCAAGTGGATCTATCTGACATGACAGCGATTATTTGGGCTCATAAGGGCAGCAGTGCCTGAAGAGGCCTACTGGCACTAGATGTGACAACATTAAGAGTTTGACCTTTTAGATGTCAGTGCCCAGCTCACGCTGTGCCCATCAGCGGCGCTTGTCTGTCAGCACATGACGAGGGGCAGCGCTCGGGCCAAGCGTGAGGTTTACACACAGTGATTTGAGGCAGTCCGTAGTGCACCGTGGTTGGCTGAGAAGGCTGAATCCTCGCAGGGAAAACTGACTGTCACTACCTTAGAGTGATAGGAGAATTAACACCGTATAAATGTAAGTTGAAGAGAAAAGTCGACATCTTTTTGATTGAGAGGAATTTTCCCTCAACTCATAACATCAAATGATGAGAAATGTAGAGCGGCCAGTATGTGGTTCTGATTGAATCAACAGAAGAAATACTTTTCCAGCTGGAACACTGTCCCTTATTCAACATTTCATATCCACGACAAGAATTTTGTGGGTCAGAAATTTGCTTACGTATTGCGCAGAAAAAAATGTCAGCTTCACTGTTTGGCTTTTTATGCCTACAATTTGGTTAAAGCCATTTAAACGTCTCCCCTCCTCAGGCATGACGAGACCTTCCCTGAACTGAGATTGTGAATAAAGAATCTCCTCCGTTCGTCTGGCCACTGCACTTGGACGACACACACACACACACACACACACACACACACACACACACACACACACACACCTATAACCAATCACACCACCAGTTTCACTTTCCTCCGTTCACAGCATCCCTGCTCCCACAAGAACATTAAACACATAACAACAAGCAGACACACACTCACAAACACATACATACACATTAAAGTCATTTTCTGCCGGCTAATTGTGATACACTGTGGATATGGGAACCAGATGCCATTCCCAAGTCAGTTTTCCAGTGTGGTTTTCCTATCCCTGCCTAACCTCTGCATACAGATTCCCCCGACGAGCACCAGCCACTTGTGGTCATCCGTTCCTGCCCATTCTGCTCTGGTTACTCACATCCCTGTCCTCCATTAGTTTCCCGCCATGAAAAAAAAGTTCCCCCGGGGCCCATGGTAATATGATTGAGGGTTCCCATGCAGAACTAACAGATGGAGGTGTACATATAGATATGTTTTTACTGGATGTCTTTTACTCAGTTCCAGGGTTGTGCATGTTTGAAACTGAGTAGAATTCACTTCCAATGACGCCTGCAGGCGGGTTTTAGCGGCAAATGGAGAAATGTGTATCTTGCAGTCATTTCCGCTCTTTTCATTGGTGCATTTTCTTTATATTTTTGTATCAAGATGATATTTCAGTTTACTTACTCTATGACAAACATAGCAAGAGAATGGATGCTACATTATTTTCCCTGCATTGTGCAAAGAGAATCGCTCCTGAAAACTCATTGCTGGTAGATTGTAATCTTTGAGGAAAGAGTTCAGCAGTTTGGGAAACACATTCATTTGCTTTCTTGCTGAGTTAGGTACGGAGGTCAGTGCTACTCTGTAGGGTAAATATGAAAATACAGCCACAAACTGGTTAGCTTAGCTTAGCATTAAGACTGGAAGCAAGCAGATTAAACAAACAAAACATAACATGTTTATTCATTAGCTTTAGTGGTGTTGATAGTCGCCTGCAGACAGAGCCAGGCTAGCTAGTATCCCCCTGTCTCCAGTCTTTATGATAAGCTAAACTAACCAGCTGCTGGTGGTAGCCTCATATTTACTGTAAACATTCATCTAACCCAGAGGGAAAGAAAGCAAATAAACGTATTTCCCAAATGTCAAACTATTCTGGTGTCAGTCAGGTCAAACTGATTCGAAGCTGTTGCGAGATCTAAATCTCCTTTGTATTCTGATGCATGGCAACATGATGCATCACTTTACAGCGCGAAGTGCGTAAGTCAGGGTTTAGGCCTTTCAAACCCCTTTACTTTGGCCGACTTCCCACATTTGTGGTGAGCAACACTCCTCACCTGCCCCCCTGTTCACTTACTCATTCCTTGTCAACACTTGGAGCCTGGAGGATTGCTTTGCTTAACTTCCTGTGTACACACATGTTTATTAATATTGTGTAGCTGTGTGAGAAAACCGTATGCTCATAAAGATGAGGTTGTAAAAGCGGTAGTTGTTGGCCTGTTGCTCTGAGATGCCAGTGCTCCAGGGTGAAGTGATTGGATCCATGTGGCCAGTTCGGGGCTACAGCAACTGCTGCCAGCCCAGTTGGCCCAGGTTCTCCAGCGAGGATGTGAGCTCTGTTTGATGGATTGATTTTCTGGACCTCCGCAGGTTTAACAGGTCGCTGCGATGAAAACGAATACAGCCGGGCCCAGACAGAGTTTACATGCAGATCCCACGTTCCTGCCTTTTTGCATCTCGTTGGATTAAGTGGATAGCTTCACGAGATCGTACCAGCAGCTCACAGCTAAAGCCACAAGAATTACTTTGCTCATGTCAACCACAGCTAGAGCAATGGATGTGAGCCAGCCTCTCTCCTCGCGCTGCACAGTCAGGCACGGCACTGTCTCGCTTTCATCCATCATGTTTCCAGAAAATTATAGGAGAGTAGGAATGTGAAAAATGGCTATTCAATGTCCTGACTTCTTAGTGAGACGATCTGAAATTAGGCTGACAGAAGCGAGGTACTTTTCAGCTGGTGAGTTGGTGTGAGAGTGAGGAGTCAAACCATTTCTCTTGGTTGATTACAGGCCTACAAAAACAGGACTTTATCCTAGGAATAACAATGGAAATACTGAATTTGTGTATTTAAATCAATCAGTCACTAGATCAGTTGTCTTTATTCGAGATCAGGCACATATTTATGAAAATAAAATATTTTAAATATTACAAACATCACAGATCCCATCATAACTTATCACAGATACATAAACATTACATATAGAGACCATAAATAAAACAATGCAAATAAAATCCCACTAAGGGCTTGATATGAGCAGCAGCTTAAGTTGAGTTCTGTCCATATTACATATGACATCAGAGACATAAGGATGGAAACCAAGTTGCCAAATAAATAATTTAGAGATCAGTAAATCTGTGAGAAAGCGGCATATGGTCACAATATGTCGCAACACTTTTAATCATCATTGCAGGAGCCGCATATGAAATGTCCCACAGTGCCCGGATCAGTTTATTGAGCATCATTTACTCTTTCCTTATAATATGAAGTTATTAAGCCAAACTTTCAGGGGTTTCCTCTTTTCTTTTTTTTTTCATACCAACAGCTCATTCAGGCCATTACAGGAGACAGTGGTCACGGTTTGGCTTGGAATGAGAAGCTACGCATGTATCTGGATAGGAAAAAAACTAAATAGCTGCATCTTGATCCAGTGGTCCACCAACTCCACAATATCATGCACACAGGAAGTTCTGTTACAAATCAATTCATGATGGAAGTTTGACATAAGTTTGCCCAGCGTTAAGCAGCAGAAGATGTGAGGCTTACCATCAACCTGATGTGTGTCATTTTCAATAAGTGGATATGGGGCTTATGCTTTGGGGCGGCTGCAATTTGTTCATCTTAACACATCGGGAGAACATATTTGATATTTTGTAAGTCACCCACACTGGGACTAATTTTTAAAGATGTTTTTCTGGGAAAAACAACAGTGAAATACTTTGAGATACACATGGAAAAAGCAACAATATTCTTAGTTTCTATACAAATCTATTCAAGATATTGTTTGACATTTGACAAGTATGAATCTACTACCTGCTATAGTCAGTTAGCTTAGCTTAGCACAAGAACACAGAGGAAACAGCTAGCTTACCTCTGTCCACAGGTAACAAACCAGACTTCACCAGCACCTCTAAAGCTCAGTATTTAGCATGTAATATCTTAATATAACTCTTTAATTTTTACAAAAACTTCTTGGAGTCCCTCCTGGTTGCCTGGCAACCTTATGGCGATGACAAGACTCTATTCTCACGCTACCTGGATGCTGCCGGTAGCTTCATATCTTGGCATGCTTTTCAGAACATACATGCACGTGGCCACTCGAGAATCCAGTGTGATTTGAATATAAAGGTGCTGATGATACTATAGAGGGTTAATCATGTTCAACAAACCAACTCACTAATGCACCGTGAGCAGCCTGATGAGCCATGAAGCACCTGCTGCAGGGCTGCTTTTGAAAGAGAGCCAGAGCAGAAGCTGTAAAAAGATGTGAAAAGCATACACAGGTGCTGATGAGAAACCTTCCTCGAGGCAGACTGAAACCACAAAGCTGCGGAGACGGCTTGACAAATAGATACCCGCTGCAGTTCTGCTGTAGTACAGTTTGCTCCTTTTGAAATAGTCTTTGCAGGTGAGCTGTTTAATAGTCTCTATAAAAGACCCTCACTGTACGCACTTAAACCTTTTGGAAAAGCTCCAGTGGATGCCGTCTGTCCGAGTGATGTGCAAATGATGGGCCGTATAATGAGCAGGTGCAGGCTATGAAGTGAAATCATTGCCACATGCTTTACAACCAGCTAGAAGAGGAGGAAAATGAGCAAGATCTGAGCAAGATATGATTAGGTGTGTCAAAAGCAGCATTCCACTTAGTGTGAAGTACAAATCGGTAAATGCTGCTGAGTGAATTATAATTAGCAAGTCTTTAATTTATTGATACAGTTTAACATCTGTGATAGGAAAACATTTGTTGTATATCAAGCATAGATATCAGATATAGTGATTCCCAGCCAGCAGTACTTATACCACAGGGGGTAGATCTGCAGTTGCTTCGCTCTACATATTTAGATTATGGAGAAGCTGAAATAATTTGAAAAAAAAAAAAAAATTTGAATTTGAATGAAAAAATATATCCACATACTGAGGCACTTGAGAGTGCATGAAAATTAGTTAGCGAACATGCAGAGAAGGTTAAACAGCTAAAAGCTAATTGATGAAAAGGTTGAAAAAAGATGGCGGCGATGAGGAAAGGGTGCTTGAGTTTATTTGACAGGGAATCACCGATTTAGTTCATCATTAATTTAGGATATCTACTGTAGAAATGTATCATCAGTTTCAGCTTGTTTGTTTCGCTCCTTATTTATATTTATACATTAGAAATAAAGCCTGATAGTATTGGATGAAAAAGGTGTAGGCTGAAGCTATAGCTCATTACGCCGACCCTGTTTATACAATGTTACATGAATCGGCAACCCTCTCACTACCAGCCAGTGTTAAGTCAGTATCTAACACCTGTGACCTTTTCTCATTTCTTCCCTCATAAACAAAATACAGACATGCTTTTTTGCCCTATTATGGAAGTTTAGCGGGGATTTGATCAGGTTTCACTAAGTTGCTGCTCTTATCTTGAAACAATCTGAATTTATTGAAATGCTAAATCCTATAAAACTGATTTTTTCATTTCTTTCCACAAACGTATGGTGCCCAGTCATTTAGCCCAGCAATTGTGCGTGCCAACTACATGTATTTTACAGTGCCAGACATAATACATTACGCGGGCTTGTGCAAAAAGCTGCATTGGGTATATTTATGTATTTCCTTGTTGCAGCCATTCATATGTTTGCAGTAACAGCTTGTCAATAACCTCCTATTGTCCAAAGGCAATTTTCCTTCACAACAAAAAAAAAAAAAGTAGCCTGGACTGATTTAGCTGCCCTCCATTTTCAGGAACACATTGGAAACTTATTTTGCCGCTCTGGAATGCCTCTGCGTCATTATAAAAGTAAAAGTCACGTTTGAGTCCAATATGTTGCCTCTGTTATTCCCCCCCAGGGAACCGCAATCTCAAACATTGTTTTCATAATGGCGCATTTTGTGTTTACAAGTGTGTTGTGGCTCTTTGTATGGCCAGTCAAGTAAGCAGCGGGACCACCTCCTTGGATGTGTGTGTGTGTGTGTGTGTGTGTGTGTGTGTGTGTGTGTGTGTATTAAAGCAGCATTTCCCCTCAGCTTTTTTTTTTTTGCGGCTGTTGAAGCGAAAACATTTGCCTCCTATTTGAATCAATAGCGCGATGCACCACGCGTGCTCGTGCTTGCGCGGCTATACATAAACAAAAAGATACAGATGGTTAACTATGCATCAAAAATAATGTCCAAAGACACTGAGCAGGCAGAAACCTGGCTACAGCTCACTTCCCCCAGAGCAGTGTGGTAGATATTGGCTGAGGAAAAGTGCTGGACTACCTCTGAAGCATTTCACTTTCAGACTGTGCTATTATGTGCCAGTGCAGTGGAAGCCTGTCTGTGTCTGCAAGCCTGCTATTCTGGGTCACTGGCCCACTAACTCAGAGGAACAGCATCCAAACATTGGTCTTACCCTAATGTCATCAATCTATGGATTAGTGTCAGTGTTCTTTTTCTCTGTGTCTGATATCTCTGGAAACAAACCAGTGTGATCCTGGACAAGTAGCCGCTGCACAGCTGTTACTACAGTTGTGTTGGTGACAGCTGAACAACTTGTTCTTTTTACCTGAGCACATACCTGACATTTTGATTGGCAGCTAGAAAAGCAGTGACGAAGTTAGATGAAGACATGCACGGTTTTCCAAATCTTTGAAGTGACTAGAAAGGATTCAGATCTGGTCTCAAATACAAACTTTCTCTATGACCAAAAAAACAAGTAGTCTCTAATAAATGTGTTCGACAGATAGTTTTTCATGAGAAATACAGATTAGCATTGGCACAACAGTCTCTCTCAGTTTCTCCAGGGACTCGTGAACATTGTTGCGAAGCGGGTGGTCAGTTAGTCACTCTGCTGACACCGATCTAATACTGATTTTTCCAAAGATAGCTTTTTCCAAAAGTCCGACCTCAGAAGAAGAAACAGAGCCCAACATACTGAACTTCATCCTTCCACATCAATGTTAAAAATACAGTTTTTAGAACACAAGCTCATTAGGGCCGAGGCGTATAGATGCACATCTCCTCGTCAAATCCTCTACTCCAACCTTGATCTGTTACTGAGCCCACCCAGGAGCCCCTGCCTGCTGATTGACAGACATTGGATGCAAAGCTGCCTTACAAAAACGGCTGCGTTTAAAAGAAAAAGAAGTGTTCCTTTCGATCGGGGCACTTCTTTTTTTTTTTTTTTACAATGTGCTTTCCAATGCTTGGTTGGAGATTTCTGGATTCGATCCTCTAAGTAAACATGGACTTGATTTGGGCCTGTTTTTGGTTTTAATTGTATGTTTATATAAGCCCTGCTGTCTACAATGCATAAGGTACGAGTTCCCAGTCTGTGACAGGTCATTTTAATCAAACGATGAAAGTGATGTCAAAAAGTACACAATGATGGTTTCATCAAAACTCAATTTGTTAATCTTTTGATTTCAGCAGTTCCCTCAAAGTTCATGATGTTCGCGTCTTGTTTAGCCGCTCTGTTTGTTTCTTTGCTAACAATGATTGGTCACCCTGGTTTTTCACAGTTGGAGGATTGTATCTAAGCAAAGTGTGCCATGGCACCAGAACGATTACAGCTAACTGACATGAACCATTGTTTGACATTTTCTTGTTATTTTTGTGTAAAGTTTGAAACATCTTTTTTTCTCTCTTTGCAGGGTCCTCCAGGTCTGAAGGGTGAAAAGGTGAATACATTTTATATTTTGGTTGATATGACATTTGGATGACATTTTAGGAAATGTTCTTCCTTGCCTTTATGTAGAGAGAGTTAGTTAAAAGATTGATACCACTCACACTGTGCGTGCGTGTGCATGTGTGTGTGCTAAGCTAGAGCCAGTCTTTGTGCTAGCTTAGCTTAGCACAAAGGTAGGTTCCTGATTCCAGTCTTTTAGCAAAGCTAACTAGCCTCATATTCACTGTACAGACATGTATACAGACTGTACAGCAGTGTCAATCTTCTCATCTAACTCTTGGCATAAAGGTGAATGTTCTCATTTCCCAAAATGTTAAATAATTTCTTTTAAGAATCATGTGAAATTCAGTCTTTAAAATCTCACCCCTCAGACATTTTCACAGGTCAAGATAATAAAAGTCTTAGTTTTTGCTTTCCTCACACTTAATTTGTCCATAAAGAGTTTCATCTTGCAAGTCCTGCTGTAATTCACATTCAAGTCATCCTGACCCCAAGTCTCAGAGTCTGAATATTTAAATTCTCCTGTCGTTCACAAATCCACAGCACAGAACATTAATGACCGAAAGCCAGAGCCCAAGTTGAAGCCCTTAAATGCCTCGCTGAGCATTCCTCCATAAAACAGCAGTGGAGCATGCAAAATAACCACACTGTCTCTTTATAAGTCTGCAGGATTCGGGGACAAATGTGTGACCGTGGCTTTGCTGTGAAAGACTAAAAACCTGACATCCCTTTAATTCACACCAAAGTTGATAAAGTCCCTGAATTCAGGTATAATGGAAACAAGTGGCTGTTCAATTTTAAAGTGCTTACTTCTAAAACGCTACTGGGGAAGATCAAGGCCTGTTACAACATAGCAATGAATAAATTTAAGTGTTTATTCACATTTTGTGTGAGGTTAGCAACAACTTGCGCAATAACACATTATTCACATTATTCAGATATAAAAAATGAGAAATAAGATGAAATGGCGTGAGAGTGCAAACCAGAGCTACACTTAAACACAGAGAAACTGATGATCTCGGTTGTCATCCGTGACAAGCTGCACTCTATGGTAACTGATGATTTCTAGTAATGTGGGGTGTGGAATGACATCGCTGGCAAACGTCGTGAATCAACAGTGTGATTTTTTTTTTTCTTTTTTTTTCTTTTCTCAGTTAGTGTCCTTTAAAGCTGAAAATAGAAGTCATAAGTATGACT
The DNA here is from genome assembly GCF_002814215.2 of Seriola lalandi dorsalis. Taxonomy (NCBI): domain Eukaryota; kingdom Metazoa; phylum Chordata; class Actinopteri; order Carangiformes; family Carangidae; genus Seriola; species Seriola lalandi. The sequence goes on along the minus strand of NW_019522639.1, from coordinate 171,662 downwards.
TACAAAACCAGATAAAAATGAATGTCGAGGGTCCGTTATGACCCAGTCTTCCTGATTAGATGCATGTTCATGCCTCTCATGTGAACCACTTCATCTGCAGTTTAATGAAATGAAAAACAACTGTGTTCATTCCTTCCCACCCAAGATGACTAAAGCGCGCATCAGCGTGGCCGTTCGCAACTGTTTTCCCGTTAAATCCGGTTCTGAGCGACTGCCCAATGAAAAATTACAAAAATTCCGAGAGCTGTTTTATTTGAAATTGCTCAGGCATTACATTGACGTTTGTTTGAGCAAAATTCCCATCCATGTGTGATAAGTTGTTCGGCTCGTTTTACTGCTGTGGCTAAATTGTAACTCAGCCAACAGGAGAGCGGAGCGCATCAAATCAGATGGTTTAAGGATGTTCAGTTATCCGATTCTAGACAGATTAAGGTCCAGCATTCGGTCTTCCTTCACTTATTTCAAACAAAAGTCTACTTCTGGTTTGGTTTCACTCTAATGTGATAAACCCACAGTCTTCACCATGCAGGTTCAGTCAAAACCAAAACGTTTTTTCTTCTTCAGGAACATGCTCCATCCGCAGAGATCTACCCCGAGAAAAGGCAGAAAGCCAAAGATCTCTGGGGCATAAAATCTGGCCTGGCAATGCAGTTCGCCCACACTCAGCCCCCCTCACCGAAACCCACCAAACCTCACACCGCCGCTCTCTCTCTCTTTCTTTCATACTCAATTCATGTCAGTCCCTGTTATCATAAGTGATTTTACTGTCAACCACAATGAATAGCTGAGGGTTCCTGTATTATTTTTCTTTATCAATGTGTTCTGAATTATGCCTCAGTGATTTCGGTGTGAGCCTCTGCTTATTATTGGCACCGTACTCGTGTCTGTCTGTCTGCCTGTCTGTGTGTGTGTGTGTGTGTGTGTGTGTTTGACCCTTGCATTTCAAGACATTCTTTTTTCTTGCCCTCTGCAGGGGGATCAAGGCGACCAGGGACCACGGGTATGCGGTTTACTCCAATTTCTTGTGATTAGCTGACGAATGTGACTGTGTGTGTCTCCCCCAGCAGAATTGTGGGCAAAAGGTTTGAGATGCATGAAATTCTTGGGATAGTGTTCTTCCCATCTAGCCAAATACAATAAGCATTTCAGCACTGCTTATTTCTACAACAAGAGTGGGCAGGCAAACGTGCAAGATACCTTGGAAGGCGCTGTGGTCTGCTTTTTGATATATGCAAAAACCTTTTTTTTTTTTTTTTTTTTTTTTTTTTTTTTTTTTTTTTTTTTTTACCTTTTTGTCTTCAAATTGAACAGCTTTTGCACACCAGCACAAGAAATCTGCTCAATCTCAACTATAATCAAAAGCCAACAAGCTCTGTCTGTATAATTACTGGTGATTCACTTCACTCCTCGACGTGACATGGCGTATTCAGAGCTTTAATCATTTCCAGCTCCGTAGTTTGACATTTCTATCAAAGTGCAGCTTCTAAATGATGATAATGTGAGTGCTTTTTCGTGCTCGACAGACTCTGAAATTAATTACTCTATCTCCACCGAACAGCCAGCGCAGCCCTCATTTTTCTCCAAAAATGTTTAAAAAATGAACTTTCTTTTCGAAAAAAAACAGAATCTGCCCGCAAAGGTTTGTTTAAACTAGATTGCATTAACCGGGGTCACATGTGCGCAGGCATACACAGACTTTTCACTTCCTCTGTGTCTGCTGTCGTCACCAAGAGTAGATCGTACGGAGTCAAAGTCGCTTTGAATGCCTGTAATTGATTTCCATGAGGGCAGAGAGCATGCAGAGGTTGGAGCACAAGGACAAGAGCACACAACAACACAGAGGTCCGTCTTGTCACCAGAATGCCAGCCATCTCCCAAGTGGATCTGATCCCAATTCAGTACTGGCGCCCACCCAGACGTTTTGCAGTTTGCCGATTAACTTTGTCAGCTCTCCTCTGGGCCATTTCTGCGCGTCAAAGCATCGCGTTTCTTATGATTTGGAAGTCAATACAAACGACCTTCCCTGTGAAATTTGATTAGTGGTCTAAGAGTGATACGTCTAATGTTACAAATGCGCCCTCCTCGAATGACAGCCAAGTTCACAGGGATCGCAGATCTCCGAGTGTTTTCACACTTTCAGAAGATCTGCAAACACATTTCCAGTTTTGTGATAACCTTAGTTAATTTTTAATGACATAAAAAGTATTGGATAATCGTTGTACTTGCAAGAGCTGATCTGCTGCAAACAGACAGAAAGGAAATATCTTTGGTCTCTTGTTGAATTGAATGAAAGTAAACCTCTCCCCTTTTGGATAGAATTTCTTGGGTTTTGTCCGTAATTTGTACCCTTTTAACCTCGGAAATGGAGTCATCTGTCTCTATCAGTTAAATGATTTATACTTTGGAAACAGCAGTGTGGCTGACAGAGTTGTAACAGGGACCAGCCAGGTCCTATTTGTCTTGCAGAGTAAATAAATAAACTGTCCACTTCAAGTTAGCGTTTCATTAATTTCCAATTACAGCAAAATTGTCCGCTAATCGGTACAAATTAACACACAGTCACAGTTACATATCAAGGACTGCAGAGGCATAAAAGCATTGTAGGTCACCACCAAATCATATTACCTCCCCGGAATGGCATATTGACTTTGCACATTAGATTAGCAGGTAAATGTAGTGGAACAGTATTAGGAAGATTTCCTTAATAAACGAAGGCATAACAGGACAAGTTCTGCCTGACCTTGACTCTATCTCTCTGGCTGGAAATGAAGCTCATTTCATGCCCAGTACTGGCTGTGTGTAGAGAGTTGATTAAACCCATATGGAGGGACATGTAAACAACAGAGCATGTGAAGAATATGTCCTCTCCACAGCGCAGTCTGCCAGATTACATCAAATCTAAACAGATTTAAATTTAGAATTGTTTCAAGGACCGACTATTTGTGTTTGCATGTATGTTTTCAAGGGGTCAAGTCAGAACCTCTGTGGCCAAAGATGTGTTTGGGTGTAAGAATCGCCACATGGCTGGCAGAATTTCCTCACAGACGCCACACATCCTCTGCCTGTTCCCCACATGTCAGGGTCAAGCATTTGTCGACCCCGAGGGTCAGTGGCCACATCCAAACGTCAAAGGTTAACCAAGCAACAAATAATAAATTGACCGGTTTTGACAAACAAATGTGTGGCCACCTTTCGAGCTCCACTGGTGGGATATAATTAACACAAGTTTACTGGCTTTGTGTATCACCAAGAAAGGTGTGTGTGGTCCTTTTGAGCAATGGCATTGGCTCCAGCTGTCAAGCAAAGGTTGGTGAATTCCTGGGTCAGTTACAGGAAAAATTCCAGAGATTTCACAAAAAAAAAAAAAAAAAAATTCTGCCCTTGTTTGTCCAGTGCTTTATTTCTCACATCTTGGGATTTGACCAATTTGCCCAATGTCCTTCCAAAATAAAGAGTGTGGTTATGCAATTTCCAGCATTTGACTTTTCAGTTGTGAACAAAGAAGTGTTTTACAGTGTGCTGTTTGCACATGAAATCAGAAGCTTTAAATGAATTTCGCTTGAGATACATTTGATGTATCTGACTGATGCCAAATCTGAGGCTTCAAAAGACATCTGTATGCAGGGTTGGAAATCCACTCCACATATAGATATTCAGAAAATGCCACAGCCTGTAGTTGCTGGGGGTGCTTTGTGTGTTTGGTGTGGTCAGGGAGATGTTGGTTCTGGCCAGCGTCCTATAACAGCTGTTGCTGATTGTCTTCATATCTTGCTTTTTGTTTACTACAGTTGCAGGCATCTCGCTGCAGGCAAATACGTAGCCATAGAGCTCATCACCAAATAATCAACATCCGTTTTGGAGGAGAAAAGCAAAACACATCAATCTGTGAATGGTTAGGCTTCTCTGTCAACCGCCATTATCGTTATCATTCTCACACATAGACATCAGCGCAGAGGCAATGCAGGGTGAGCATTAACCCACACCTAGTCCAGCTTTTCTCCTCTTTCTCTCATCTCCGGCAGAGACAGATCAAACCACTGGTTTTTGGTCAGATAACCATTCAATTTTTTTCCCCCCACATTTCAAACACACATTGGTCAGCAAGCTTGTCAACATGCTGTCGACCTGGCCGCAGCTTCTCTGCAGTCTCCTCCCAGCATATGTATCAGTATCAGATTGTAAAAGCAAGCATGCAGCAACCCAGTGAGCAGTGTGCCAGCCTGCAGATGCACCACACCACATTTTCATGCCAGGACTCTTTGTGTTGTCCGCTCCCCTCAGACCACAATCCAGTACTTGGTTTTCCTTTTCTGCCCTCAACATGGTTGAGGTTGTAAATAACTTGAGAAATATTTGCGCTTCAATCCCAGTTAAGCACAGAATGGCTATTGTCTGCAGTGTAAAAGTATCCATTGCACTGTTCTGCAGCAGGGCTGAATTCAATCAGCCTGCCTTGAAATCCATGTTCTTAATGAGCCATGCTTTTTGAATTATCTGTGGAAAACCAGAGGGATGGCACCAAATCCATGTTTGGATAGGCCAGATTTTATCTTAAGCTTCAATATAGAGGGAGATTGATCTCGTACAGGGCATGTTTATGTCAGTGTGCCAGTCTTTTGAGAGAAACTTTCATCAGCTCATTCAGGTTGGTTATTTACAATGGAGCGAAACCTGCAGCAGATAAACAAGAAAATATGCCATCACAATCAATTTTTGCTGGTTCTTCTTCTAAGTCCCGCCCCCTTTATTTACTGTTACTGACATAGTTTACAACAATACGGCCTCAAGATTAACCTCCTGAAAGTTTGTTTAGTTGACGAAATAGTCCTATTCCCAGCCAGCAACTGTTGCTTTTGCCATCTGCAAAGTCCGCTTTTCCTGACCCCATATTAGCTCATGCTAGCTAGCTAGTTAAGCAAACAGTATGACTCATTTTAAAACGGGGGTCTTGTAAATGAGGTCTTATGCACTTGACGGATGATACATAGATGATATTGTGGTAAAAGCTGCATGTCCCAGGCAAAAAGTCAATATTGTCACCAGCTGACGATCTGTGTGGAAGACATAAAATAATGGTATTGTTATTTATTGCAGTTTAGAGCTTGTTTTTCTAAGTATTCCTGGTATGATACAGCAAAACGTAAGGTCAGGCTGTTACTCCATTCTTAGCTTAAGTACTTGTTCATATTTTCCGACCATATGCTTTTAATTTTAACGTTACAGGGGAAAAGGGTTTTAGGATGAGGACGAACTTATGTGTTTGGCAACGTAACACTATCTCGGGAAAGGTTGGCTGAGGTTGCTGGAGTGTAAACTTCCCCAAATCAAATACAGAGCAGGACAGAGCTGCTAACATTACCCTAAACTCTGATAGCATCCAGGACCAGCTTCCACACAGTGAGGAAATGCTATACAGTGGATGTGCTAGTTGTGAACGGTGCTTTTGTTAATATCACCTATAACCCCACAAATGAATGTAGTTAAAGAGTTAGTTAATGGAGCTCAGTTACTACTGTATGTACTAAGCTAGTTAGTCGTCATGCTAATGATTGTGGCAATTGTGTGTAATTTTACATTACAGCAGACAAATGCACCGTTTAATCCACTTCTGCTATTTTTGGTTTGAAAAAAAAGACACCAACCTCATACACACTGCTTTGGCTCGACAGACCTCCCCACAACTTGAAAGACCTCCCTAGCTTATTTACCACTGCTAAGCTATTTAGCAAACAATCAATTCATGTTTCAGTGGACATTTATATGGCATTGTGACTGTAAAAGTCTATTCAATAAGGCCATGCAAGAAAATAAAAATGTATATGTCTATGTATGGAGAGTATCCCCCAAAAGAATAAAACTTAATGGGGTGCATTCATTTGAGAATAACATTCAAAACCATGTTTAGCTAACGACATGTCAGTGTTTCTGTACTCAGATCAAAGCTTATGTTCCACTATAAACCATTGTCTCCTCTTAACAAGCAGAAGACCCGATGCTTTCTTCTTTAATTCAGTTTTCATGAGCGGATCACATCTGTCATGACGATTGTTGACAAGGGAATAGGAGTTGATTGAATTTCCAGTGAACATTTCAATCCTGTGATGTTCCTCAAAACTCCATGAACAATACCACTCCTCAATTGACCAGCATATTGTAGTGCAGAGTCTGTTCTTTAATAATTATCTCAACAAATGTTCTCTCTGTATATTTGAAAGAAAACAACAGGAAATTGTTACTTAATTATGTAACACACTCTCTACACCACATGGCCCCAGTGCCATTATTTCACGTCAGAGCAAAACATGGACTTGATAAGTGGTGAATTTTGAAAATAAAATGCTGGTCGTGTTTATGTGTATATATATAATTGAAATGTCTGGTCCTCAAAACTAATTGCTTGACAGATACATTTGAGTTTGGCTTTTGATAATTAGAAAAAGAAGTTAGGAAATTATTTTAAATCCCACATCTTACTTGACAAATTTGTAACAATATTTATAAGCAGGATGCTTATCTTCTTCCTCCTTTATCTGTTTTTGTTCACCCAGTGTTTGAATGTCATGCGTGTGTTGTGCCATGTTCTGCTGTTTGTCCCTTTAGGGATTGCCTGGTCTCCCTACGCTGGCTGCTTTGCACAGCAATCAGATCCTGACTGTCAAGGTTTGTCGGTGGTGGTGCCGCCTAGCTGCTTAGTCCGACCCCTCTGCAGTACACACTGGGAGTAAATGAATCACTGTCGGCTGCTTTTCCTCAAAGCCCGATGATAGAGTAGACACAGGAAAAACCCCATCTAATTAATCACAGCCAGTCAATCGTTATCCCCTTCCTCAATGCCACTACCAGTCTTTCACTCAAGAGATTTCTGTTCCATGCTACATGCCAGGTCTCCCATTGAAAGCAAAGGTGGCCTTTTATAGCCAAGTAATATGTAGCGGACTGGAACAAGAATAAGCATCCAGAAACCAAGACATGGTCTGGCTTGTGTCCATTGATGCTAAAATGAATGGAAGGAACTCTAAGAGAAATACTCGAAGAACCAAAGTGGCAAAATGTTTTTTTTAAAGTTCATGCCCATGGTTCACCACAAATCCTTAAATCCACCAATTTGGCCTTCAGGATTGTTTCAGCGATGTATGAAGCCACTAAAACCAATGGACACTAGCAGAATAATGCATGCATTGAAAGGCACAAGGTTAGATATCAACCTCAGCTCAGAGGGTCATCCAGGCTGGTGTCAGTGCGTGCAGCTCCCGGGGTCTGATTTCGCAGCAGGCACGATGATGATGATGATGACAGCGCTTTCACAGAGGAGGAGAAATTCCCATTTTTCCAGGGACTGTGAGGCCGCCGTGGCGCCCTCGCACCCCTGAGGTGGTAATTATGGTCCCTGGCTCCAAAAAATAAGCCCAGACTTCCGAAGCAAACCACCTCTGTGCTGGAAAAGTGTGGATTTCTCCCCCCATGTGTGAAGGCGCTGGACCGGGGTTCATGAACACAGGCCTTTCTAACAAAATCTGTTTCTTTTTGCATTTGCCTTCCTCCTCCTTCTTCTTCTTCTGGGACCTCATCCTTCTTCAACCTTCTCTCACCTCTGACCTACGACCTCTTGACCTCACACACCTGCTCAGATGGTCTTCCCTAAGATCAATCATGGCTTTCTTTCCGCTGACCAGCAGCTCATAAAGCGGCGGCTCATTAAGGTAGTGGCTGTGTCCTCACTCGTCTCCCTGTCCACCGTGCCAAGTCTCACCGAAACACTTCTCTCTTGCCATTCTGCAGTTTGCATGCAAGCCTTCAGTCAGACCTGTCACATGCACTATTATAGTCCTTTTGGTTATTGTTGAAGGGAAAAATGGAAGTTTCTTTTTAGAAAACAAGGTTTTATTAATGTTTCATGAATTACTGTCCTGGCACTACTTAAAGCATTTTCCCTAAGTTAGATTGCTGAATATTTTCATAGAATTTCTTATAATGCAGTGTAATAATGGACCACACATTCTCAGTATATTTTTTTGCCCTGATTATTGTAGCTCTGCTCTGACAAATGTGATTTTCTTTTTCAGTCAAATCCTAATGCACAAGCCCTATTCAACTCGTGAGGTCCATTTAGGAATGCATGCATTTTAATGGATTAATCTTTCAGCTATAAATCAGAACAATTACAGCTCCATCCTTATTGTCGTATGCTAACTGTAGCCATAAGATCAAAAATGCAAACTCTCCTCCGTGTTTTGAATGGAGGCAGCCCATACCCACCCACCAGATCATTTCACTATTCTCTTCTTCATTATCATTTAACTGCCGTGGCTCCAGTCTCATTGGATCCAACAATATCACAGCATAATGATGTTGAAATGTGTTATTTTGCCACACAGGGAGATCAGGGGCAAGCAGGACCACCTGGGCCTCCAGGGCCACCGGGTCCCCCTGGGCCGAGAGGGCCTCCAGGGGACACAGGCAAAGATGGGCCCAGAGGTGTGCCTGGTCTCCCAGTGAGTATTGATCTTCACCTGATGTGGAAAATTTGTTTAGCTGAAGGTTTTCTTTTGCAGTCGTGTGTGAAAACGGAAATGACTCAGACAAGTTCTCCGGATTTCTCCTTTTAAAAAGAAAATGCACTGCACTGTTTCCAAACAGGTTAAACTCTTTTCGCACTCATATTGAAGATGGCTTTGACTCTGTGCCGGAAGGGTTTATCCCACTGAAAACTGATCTAACGAAGACTTGACAAGCTACATTGCAGTTCATTGCCCTGATGTCTTTAACTAAACATGAATACGCTCCCCAAGAAAATGCTTTACTGTATGGATTTACGTTTACTTGGTTGGTTTTCATTACAAAGTAATATTTTCCATGTCTTTAAGCCTGTCACTGGCATCATGCTAATTTATGTGAACTCTGCCTGTGAGAGAAAGAAGAAACAGAAAAGGCCTGTCAATTATGTTCAGCCATAAAACCTTCCCGAGGGCTCCAGCTGATCTTTATTGACTTGGCAGAGTTCGCAGTGGGAGTGCAAAAATATTAAGTGTTGTTTATCTGCTTCTTCCCAACTTTTTGATGATTATTGTTTTCAGTTCTTCCAGTTGCAGTTGCAATAGTTGTTTTTCCAAGAAATTAAACTTCCCTCGCTGCGGCACTGTATTTCTCTCATGATTTATTTCTCCTGCCGTGAAATACTCAGAAGGAGGGTGGCAAAGATTGTCTTGTAAATGTCACCAAGAGGCAAAAAAGGAATAATGTATGAGCAGGATTTTGGCATAGAAATCTGGACATGGCATATGTCTCATATCTACCGCAAAACCTGTAAGAACATCCAACATCCAAGAGCCAGGTCTGAACCAAAAGCGGAGACATAGAACAAGGTTGTTGGACAGAGCCAGTGAAGGGTGCAGGTGGCACAGCATGATAAATGCCTTCCAGCCAACTTGCTATATGAGCAGAACAATACTGAGCTCCGCTTGGCAACCTGGCCTCTATGCACCGTAGTGACTGCTGAACACTAAAAGAAATGGGGAATTCAACCATAATGTGGAAAGTGCTGCGTTTTGAACCAGACAATTGGACTTGTTTTGCTCTGAACACTGTTTATGATCATTTTAAAATTCCATGCGTGTTCTCAACTTCTCAAAGAAGACTTAGCTCACTGCTCTGACGTTAACTGACTGCTTTAAATTTCCTATAGGGTGATCCAGGGCAGCCTGGAGACACAGGACCCATGGTAAGCAAAAAGCCTTTTTTTCCTTTTGGAATCACATTGTCTTCACGGCCTGTGGCTCACCTTGGATTCTAGTTAGCAATTTAACATCAGTAAACTGTTTGAAATGTCGGCTGTAGAGGGTTCACAGCTAGCTTGAACTCATGTCATGCAATTATGTTCTGCAAAACAGCCGTCATGTAGGGATGCTGCCACTTTTTTTTTTTTAAATGTGGATTTTAATTATGAGAAATTCATAAAGTGGTTTATGGTTACTATGGTGAATATTAATGACACATTTTATGATACCCTCCAAGAACGTACGCTTTCTCTCACAAAAGCCCTGATACAGTAGGGACAAGCTGTTCCAGTTAACAGCAACTGGATACCACTTGTGGTGTTCAGCAAATAAAGCATGTGATTAAAGTTTCCTCATAAAAGCTACATTGAATAGGTCAAGCCAAATTCCAGAGAAAGCAAGGTCTTTGGTGATGTCAGTTCTCACAAGTGCAAGGGAGGGTAAGTGAAGCTGACAGAGGAGGTGTTATCAAACGCTTTCATCTCTGATTCCATCTCCTCAGACCTTTTCCATGGTGTGGAAAAATTTGGTGCAGTGGAAAGAAATGGACAGAGAAAATAAAGGATGGCGAGTAGTAAAAAAAGACACATTAGCTGGAGAGTAAGCGGAGTTTAAAGCTAAGTTGTTAATCATTTTCAGGTCACTTAACGTGCTTATGTTTCATCTTTTGTTGGTTTTAATTACATGTTGGTTTTTTTTTTTGTTGGTTTTAATTATGTGTTGTTTTTTTTGTTGGTTTTAATTATATGTTGGGTTTTTTTGTTTTTTTTTTCTTGTTGGTTTTCATTATACGTTTTACCCATTATCAATTCACGTCATTAATGTCAGATTTGCAGTACATGGTCGCAGGTGTGCTCCCATAAGTCTCCGGTGCTTACACAGCTTCTCGTGGCGGATCGCTGGAGTATTTTTCCAAAAGATGAAAAGCGAATCCCACTCGAAATGAGCTCAAGAGTTGTGTATGAAAATAAAAAATAAAAAAAAGAGTTGCTCACTGTAATTCATGAAATAAGGCATACTATTTCACGAGTATATATACAACATGACGCTAATGTACTTTTAACAAGGAATAATGTCAACATTTGGAAATCAACCCCCCCCCCCCCCCCCCCGTAAAATAGCATGTGATGAGCATATCCCAGAGGCTGTAAAAAGATGTGACATGGCCACTCAAACACAGTGGAGTTGCTTCTGTTTCCATCCAGCAGCAGCTTGCTTGCTGGATGGGCGTAAGAGGCTGGAGCAATGGGCTCCGCTTTGTGCAGCAAGCTGAAAGGACAAGCTGTGATCGGCACCTTTCAGATCTGCACAAGTGAGCCCAAGGTAGGGATGGTGAAGTTGCTCCTTAACACAACTACTTCTTCTTTTACGGTGCTCTAGGAGCGAGGGCCCACTTGACACAGCTCAGCGTTTTTGATGTAGATGCTATTGTTTAAGAGGCAAAAGTAGATTCCAGAGTTTTCCAGCAGCCTTCCAGGACATATGGTGCTGGTTAGAAGGATTAAACTCTTGTGGCGCAACAAGGAGGGAGGGGGAGGTGGGAAGAAGAAGAAAAAGAAAATATTTTCAGGACTTAATTCAAAATCATCAGTGCCATAAGGTGTCTCTGGGGTAAATTAAGGGGGTCTTCAGCTCTCGAAAGGTGGCTCGCAGCCTCGCACACAGTTTTCATTTGGAACTTGATTTTGCTTCAAAAAGACTAAATATGGAAGACCAGTGGTGTATTGTATGGAGTCTTCCATCCGTAACTGAAAAACCCCCTCCAGCTGCTTTATGCTGTTTTCAAAGCAGTTCCAATTATATTGCAGAAGTTCACTGATCCACTTTTACATCCTATTCATTCCATAACTACCCTCAATGTACCAGTGACTCACCTTCGATATTTTTTAAAATGCACAACAGGCATGCATGGAGGGATCTCATTTTCCTAATATGCCTGTATAATGAGGGCATACCTATAATATTTTGGTGTCCTTGACTAAGTTTTTCCTTTAATGTGAAGCCAAACATGAGGAGCAAAGATGTGGGTAAATGGCTTAGGACATGCTACGTGCTCTCCAACAATGTTGTGGCAAATGTCGACATCAATGGGTAAAAGCATTTTTGTATGGAACAACTCTGTGTTTTCTTAAAGGGAAGTTGTTGTTATTTTTTTACAACCTGGGTCTTATTGTCATAGTTGTGGGTAGTATACTGTACCTATAGGCAGGGCTGTAACCAAGATTTTATTACAGAAGGCATTAGGTGATGTTTATTGCCCAGGAAGTGCAGATAGAAAGTAGCTGGTGGCTAAATCTGGTGCAACACCTCTCTTCTATTTAGTTTTTTTTTTATGTTATACCACAAGTATTTAGTTATTTAATTTATTAATAATATGACAGAAGTGTACGCCATTTTTTCTACCAAATCTTCCATCCATTCCCTGGTGTAAGTTTCTCCATTGTGAGGACAATATGTAATCAAAACTCTAGAAATATAATATATATGTAGAATATGTGTGTAGTTATACAACTCTAATTAAACCAAGGCCAAGACCTCAGAGTCCTGACCCTGCCTACATGCAAGCATAATATTTTACACACCTCTGTCTTTGTTGAACAGCAAAGGAATACAGTTTCCAAAAGTCTTACACAGTACACACAGTCTCATCTTAACAGACACACCGATTGCAGTCATGTGATGGTACAAATGTGTTTTGCATTTCAGAGCTACTTCTTGGCTAAACCCTAAGGTCAGATGGGTGGCCTACACTGTGTGCTGTATTCTGGCTAGCTGCAGTGCTGTTTACAGTTGTAGTAGCAATAAAGCTAGCGTGATTAAAAGGTCTTATAAAATGAAAGGTCATGAACACAGTTTAAATAGAGCACACAATGTCTACAAGTGCTGCAATAATGGCGACGAGCACAGTGTTATGCTAACCTGCAGCTACACTGGCCAAAATTAAGACAATAAGACCCGGGCTGTCAAAAAAATAATTTTCCTTTTTAAAGCTGAAAGCACCATAATTGAATGCAAATAACAGCATAATATTGTAAGGCCCCATTTCAAAGATGTTGCAAGTGAAGCAGGAGTTTGAACAGAAGCTCTTAATGTGTACCCTAAAGCTCGAACATGTAGCTTTTCTGTGCTTTGATCAACCCAAATATTTTTCCTGTAAATGCTGAGCAAGGGTTGCACGCTCTGGGATTTCCTCAAGTGGCTGAGGGTTCAACTACAGTCTGAGTGTGGGAATTGACCCGGCAGTCGCCTCAGTGTTTGTCATTTCCAAGTCATGAATGAAAGCACCAAACATTCAGCGCTTTGTATTTGCGCTCGGATGCTCGTCTTCAATAGGCGCCTTGTTGACATTGCACATTTATGGATTCTTACCCTTTATGAATGTTAAATGAGGGAGCGAAGGTGTGATATGCTGAGCATGCGCTGTCATGAACACTTTTAGCTGAAATAATAATTATCTTTTTCTTTTTTTTCTTTTTTTTTATGGAAATCTTGAAATTATCCTCAATTTAAATTTTCTAGCGATGTCAGGGCCCAAAGCTGAGAACAAAAGAAGCAGGACCAAGACTTCCTCAAGGGCTCTTGACTCTCTGAAAAATCTCCTTTTCAGCCAGTAGCCCCTGAGTGCTCTCAGATGTAGCCAAGCTAATTAGCGCTCAGGCGAGTGGCACATGCTCTCACATACCTAGTGGGTCATAAAGATGTTTACCAAACCCTACTGAGGATAGCTAACAAAGGCTTTTAAAGGCAAGCGGGAGGAAAACCTTTTTCTTGGTTGGCTGGAATAATGAAAGTTGTTCATTGAGGTTTTTGTTAAAAGTGCAGTTGGAATGCACAATAAATGAGCTGCAACTGTGTGGGCCTTTTCTGTAAATGTGAGAACTTGTTGCTGCAGCATTTTCACAAGCTAGTTTTTGTTTTAAAAAAAAATTGAAACTGAGAATTGGAAACTTTTAGCTCCGGTCACTTGGTGATCGCCTTGTTTCATCAACAGAAACTAGGCAAGATATGGAAAGCTCCTACAGTTTATTCTGAGAAAATTGGTAATTATTATGGTCCTTTTAGCTAAGCCAGGCATCCATTGGTGCTTTGGCCACAAGGCATATCTTGGCCGCCACCAAGCTCCATTTCTTCTTCACAAAAATTTGCACTGACAGTCAAACTTTTCAACCTGCGTGTGTCCTTGTTGGCTACTTTTTAATACAGGCACAGAAAGTTTTCACACTCATCAGGAGACCAGATCTTTAGTTTTGCCAATTATACTGCATCAACAAGACGCTAAGAAAGCTGTTGTTGTAGAGGTCTTGTGTGGCATAAGGTCTATCTGGCCTTGACCCAACTGCACATGATGAGCCAAATGGCTCCATTTACTGTGGATCCTGAGCCGACAGTGAGAAAAAAGCTGGCCAACATGAGGTGTCATAACAGCCAAGCGTAAAGGTGTTGATGAACTGCTGTGGGTACTGTAATAGTTCAGAGTCTGGTTTTAGCCAGCATGGAAGGAACTCACATTCAGCCTGATTTCTCATTTTATTCATAAAGCACTCCTGCTGTTTTTCGGAAGGTTCTGGTGGTGGAGGTTGAAGATGGCCTCCAGTTTCTCTGTGGTGTCCCATCAGCAGGTTTAGAATAGAAACTGTCCTCCCAGACACATCTATCACTTAAATCTCAGTCAGAGATGTGGCGCCTTTTTGCCCTGTCTAACTTATTAGCTTTTTAAGCCTTTCCAGCTATTGGCCCACTTAGGTAATGAACCTCTCTATGTGTTGGATTGTAGACTTAGGATGTAGAACAGTCAAACGAGGCAAGATTTTACAGACGCTAAAATGATTAAAGAAAGAGATCAACATAAAAGATAAAACCATAAAAGATTTTGTTATTCATGGTCTCATTAGAGATTCATGTTTATGGTGCGGCTCAATGAAAATAAGGCACAGAGTGAGTTGATTTTCATTCTTTGTCGAAGAATGAAACAAGGGATTGATTGTGATTCTGTTCTGCCTGAAGGGTGTGTGCTCTCTGAATGAAATCCTACCAGAGCCTTTGCCAGTCTCTGTGCTGTGACCGTGTTGGCTGTGCAAATCATATTATTTCATCTGACGTGCACCCTTTTGTTCTATTTCTCTTCCACTCTCTCTCTCTCTCTGTCTGTCTTTTCTCATTTATAGGGGCCTGAGGGGCCACAAGGGCTGAAGGTGAGTTACAAAAAATCATTTCTTGTTCCACTGGTACTTCTTACTTTTCTTTTCAATTAAATAAAATGAGGTTATCGACTAAAAAAAAAACATCAAAAATACATTTCACACTGAGAGGTGCTTTCTCAGTTTTTCTTTTCTCTTTTATTCCTAATTTTAAAGTAAACCAACGAGGAATTTCTTTAGCATTAAGAAAAATGTTTGGGATTTGATAGCAACTGTGCACAAGTTGCACAAATGTCAGTTAGGGTGAATAAAGAGACAACATGAGGAGGGAAAGAAAAAGAGTGAGTCAGAGAAGAGAAAGACAGAGAACAGAGACCCCGGAGCTAAGTGCTGTGATACAGGCGGCGAGTCCCTGGCGGCGCTGATGTGAAGAACAGATGTAAACCTTATCCAGCCATCAGGTAGCTGCCAGTGTTTGTTCAGTGTAACCCAATCAGACACTTCCTGTCTGCGCTGTCATCTGTCGGCAAGGCCTCCCGTCGGTGTAGGAGGAGGGGTGTGTGTGTGTGTGTGTGTGTGAGAGTGTGTGGAGGGGTCAACGATGACACACCGCCGCGTTAATGGCTCATAAGCCAGGCCCGAGGCTACTCAATTAGATCTGCTGCTGGTGGAGTGCCGTGTTCAGCAGAGGGGCCACGTCAACAATTATTCATGTTTCATCACCGTGGTGATTCATTTGTTGTCATTACATGATCTAAAGTGGAGAGGGAATCAAATACATGAACTTATCTCAATTGGAACAATATATTTTATGAACTTTACCATCTTTATGTGCTCCACTCTCTATTCTCCCTCATCCCAGGTTAGTCAATGTTAGGTTCACAGTTATATATTAGAGAAGACCCATGTTTTTCACTGGTTAAAGCCTGTGTATCATTGTTTTACCCATCTCTGATACATCTGTAAATGTGATCATGGTGATAGTGAATCACTTATATTATGAGGGAGCACGAATAGCCAACACAAGCAAACCACTACGCAAGATAGTAAGAGCTCATTACAACATGTTCGGTTCAACCTCTGACTTTTAATCATCTTGTTTTTATTAGCTAAAGGAGAACATGCAAACATGAGAGCTGCAGAATATATAAAAAAAAAAGAAAGAAAGGAAAAAAAAAAGCTCAACAGAGTTATTCTCAACACCCGTTCTTACCCTCTGCCTACCCAGCAGATCTTAAAAAAATGGCATGCAGTATTTATTCTGGCCTGGTTTTGTAAGATCAGCACACTCCCGGGCGTACATAGAGAAGTGGTGCCGGGAACAATAGACAGCCCAGGAGAACGTCTATAGGCCGTTTAATCCCAGATCCGTTTGTGTGCTGCGTGTTGTGTCAAACTTTGACTGAACTACAGTTTTGTTTTTGAGCAGATTTCGTAAATGATTTTATGTTTCCTTTGGGTGTTGGGTCCATTGGGAGACAGTTTAGACAAAGTGCATTGTCACATATATTTACCTAAATTTCTGATAATCCTAACTCTACAGTTTTTGTTTCTTTCCCAGTGAAACACAGCGCCATTTTTTTTTCATGCAGTGACAACTAAAAGCCTTTGTGTTTATTTCCCAGGGTTCACTCGGGCCTCCTGGCGTCCCAGGTGTTGACGGACTGAAGGTGAGCACATATCAACAAAACAGTTGATGATTGTCGTACAAATTTCTACGCCTTTCGTCTTGTTCAGATGGATATTTTAAAACTGCTACAAATTCATAATGTTAAACTTTTCCATTTTAAATTGAGCAGCTCCTCTAAATTTAACCGGAACATGGCATAATGCTTCCCTCACAAAAACCACAAAAGAAAAAGTTCAGAGAGCCAACTTCCATCCACACCTGAAAGTATTTTATCTTCCAAAGGTTAACTTAGAGTTTTCATTAGTCTTTTTTGGCCATATGTTGTACTTTTCATATTAGAAAAGTTCTGCAGCACATTCTGACTATTTCAAACCGCTATCCTATTTAGGCGAAATCCCCTGGGCTGCATCTTCAACTCTTAACCACAAAGTACCGTTTGGAGCTGCCTGTGAATCTGCTCACACTCTCGGCTCATTTCTGCATTTCATTCTCAAACCGAATAAAGGAGACACAGTGCAGGTGTTTCACAATGGAGGGAAAAATGGAAAAGCATATTTATTCCAGAACAAACGATGGTACAAGTGACGAGAACGAATGAGGAGACGATTGGAGAGGCACCATCTTTCAAATCTCACGCGTGCATTTATAAAGATATGAGCGGAGAGGCACGCATGGCCGTAATAGGAACGAGAGTAAAGAAGTTTCATTTTGAAGTGAAAGCCATACTGACTGTGGAGACAGCAAAAGCTGAAGGCCTAATTCCATACTTGTGTAAGGAGTGGGCTTTGCCAGCACCCATGAAATAGAACTCCAATGCTGTGCAATGCAGTTATAAAACAGAATCTGTTCTGGTATGCAAGTGTCACTCATGCAGAAAGATGAACTCTGAGGCAGTTACGGCTGCCCTGCCAGCAGTGGCAGGTTGACTGGCAGACATCGTATTGATCTGACAAAGATATCCACTGAAAGGGGATGATCACTAATGCAAACCTTATCAGCCCCGGTTTAGGAGTTTTTAATCAGACTCCATCATCATTATGGCAATGAGTCCCATATGTGAGCTGATAGATGAGACTAGATTCCAGCATTTATGAAGAGTTGCGCCGCCAGTGTGTAGTATGGGTGTACATTGATCATACACACTGATATTCCCGTAAAGCTTCATGCAGAATACATCATGAAGCATCAAAGAGTTTTGTTAAAAGACTCAAAATGAAAACAATAAGAAAGGGAGAAAAAAAAAATTAATGATATATACAGTAACCCTCATAATACTGAGAAGCCCATTCACATGTATTTTAATCCAAATATTAGATTGCTTTATTTTCCATCCTGGCTACATTAATCAGAATCATCCGATTAAAGTCGTGCGTCTGGGATGAGGAATAGCTGCAACTCCTCTAAAAGGCTAATGATGTGGTAGGTTTGCAGAGGTCGGCAGGTTAATTGTTCTTGGCAACGGATGAACTGAGGTTGGTTTCTCAGTCAGAGCTGCAGAGAACAAGGGATTCAACTCACACTAACAGCGAACTGGCATTCAACAGATGGACTTGGCTTTCTTCTTTTGCTCATGTTCAGAACCAAAGCGGAGATAATTAAGCTTTTAATCAGCTTGTTTATCCTCTCTACGTTCAGTTTGTGGTTTTAATATTTTATACTTTTGAACTTTTTTGGAATTTTATGGTATTTATTTAATCCTAGCTGTACATTAACAAGTGGAAAATCCACTCCATCTGTTCTGTCTACTGCTCGGTTATTGACTATCCTGCAAATGTCTACCTTTGTGACACGAACCTCACCCCTGTTAAGGTTAAAGGTTATCTCTATCCAGGGAGAAAACTTAAAGCTTTTTTTTTTTTTTTTTTTTCCTTGTATCTTCTGACCTTAAATCAGAGGTCACAATAGTAAAGCAGCACACTCAATACAGCCACTGTGTGTATGTTATGCTGTCCTTAGGGGGATGTTGGCATCCCAGGATTCGACGGTATCCCCGGAGTCAAGGTCTGGTGCACACATATTCTGTGTGCTCTTATTCTTTTAATTCATAGCGATCATATTTTTATTTTTGTAGTTTTTAAATAATTTATCATTTTTCATCCTTTCCCATCAAAGAAACATTGATTTCTCTTTAGCTTTTGGACACTTGTCGCCATTCATGCTTTTTTAATACCATTTTTTTCATTACACACAACAATTTTACATATTAGTTAGAAAACATGTATATCTTCTCATTCATTTTTGTTGGATATCATGTTCACATGATCTGTATTTGCCAGTAGATCAATAACAACAGGTCACCTTCATTTCAGAAATCTGTCAATCTACACATAGGTTTTATTCAATTAAATTGTGGTGGAATATTTTTATTGTTATTTTAGTCTGTTAATGTCGACAATTTATTGTAGTAACTACAAGTTTTGAAAAATACTTTAAAAGTTTTTTTTTAAAAAAGCTTTTACTTGAGGGTGTGTCTGGGGAAAAGACGACCATAACACAAGAGAATTTCCATAATCTAACATGACTTTAACCCCAGATACAATCTGATCCTTAGTGGCTGCAATAATTCCCCAACTGAACCCAACTCCCCCTGAGCTTTCCTGTGTCTAACGCTCTGCTTTCTTTCCCAACAGGGTGAAATGGGAGAGCGAGGTGAAAAGGTAACGCACTAATTCAGATCACCAAACATTATTGTTAGCATCACTCTTGATATTCCACCATGTGTTAGAACAGCCGCCGTGATAAAATGACGGCAGCTCCGCCTTTACTTCTCACAGCTCCAGCTTGTTTTTCCAAAGGGGACTCCCTTCTGAGATTTGGCCATCATTGAGTCAGTGAATCACCGAGTCAAAAAAATGAACACAATTTCTCCAACTCCAGGAGACCAAAAAAACTGAACCCGCACAATAGCCTCACTGAGGAAAAGCTGCCTTATTCCCTCCATTCCCTGATTTTGCTGGTGCCCATATTCACTGCAGTGGATGGGAGGTGTGAACACCGACAGATTCGAGAGTGAGGCAGCCTGGGAAAGGTGGTGATGACTCATTGTGCTTCATTGACCACAAAATCTGCCTTCAGGCAGTCGTTCTTAGTTGCTCTCAGTTTTTCTTCAAATCGGAGGCTTATTTCCTGTTATTAATACACCTGGTTCAGTGTCGTAATGCGGTTGCGCGGTCACAATCTCCTAGCAACCATTTTTCACAGCATCATAGGTGTCTGGTGGAGAATTAGCCACATGGAGATAATGGCTCAATATACAGTAATAGAAACTGAATCTAGGAGATTATTATGTTGCGAGATCAAGCCACTTCAATAAAGTGTTTTATAAAGCACTGACCTGACAAGGTAGACTGTCGCTGACACTGTGCTGCTCTGCTTTTGTCATTTAGTTTTCACTCTAAAACAGAGATCCTCCTCAAGATCCTTTTAAACAAAGCTATGCCGACTTATGACCCCTTGGCCTTGTCACAGCAACTCACAGACACAACCTTTCTCGCTTTTTAGAAGCGTAAAAAGGGAAAAAGTATCCAGTATTTTATAGTAAAGAAGGAGAAGCAAAGATTAGAGAAGAGGTAATTATCTTGAAACCTACTAGATTTATCCTGCGACCCCTCAGAAGGTCGTCACCCCCAGGTTGGGAATCACTGCTCTAAAGCACTATGAGAATTTATTGTGAGGCACGGAGGCGGAACAGTTGTGTTAACATGAGCTGCAGTTTTTTGGCATTGTTTGCTGACTAAAGAGCCAGCAGGCAAATTCAGGAGAGCAATTAATCCTGACTCTACGCTAGTAGTCGTTTTAACTACTAACATATAGAATCATAGATGGTAAAGTAAACAGCAATTAATCTCCTGACACATGCTTGATGTCATTGAAGCTGTTACAGTCATCTCATTTTCTTGACTTTCTTTTTTTTTAATGGTCTCCGCAAGGACAGAAACTTTGATTTCAAATTGGAATTGCTGTTCATTATATGAGCAAACTATTAGACTATCATTTACTCAACATAAAATCATGTGGGTTTATCAAAGTTAAAATTATTCCGTTCCTGCCAAAGACAGCACTGAAACTCACTCCAAAGGGCTATGAGCTTTTTATTCGAGAGGAGCCAGATATGTTAACATAAACTGCTGTTTCTGGCATTGGTTGTGAATTAAAGAGCCAGCAGGCACATTCGAGAAAACAATGCTAGCCTAACAGATAAAAAAGTGTTTGTATGAGAAGCACAGCGCCTCTTACACAACCCTTTATTTGAAATCCTTGGATTTGCAAGTCATCTTCAAATTAGGAACATGGAATTATAGAAGTGCAAGGATAAGTATTATATCAACAAGACTCCAAGAGACTGCAGCCACTCGAGAGGCTCTGTGTTTTAGCATACGAACATTTGCTAAGTAGCACTAAATACAAAGTTGAGCTGATATGAATGCCATTACTTATCTATTACTTAATGGCAATCTGTCAAACACTTGTTGACACATTTCAATCTTAAAACCACACATTTCAAGCTCATGGTGGCACTAGAAGAAAAGTCAGTACATCACTGAGTGAGTGGGATCAATTGTCCAGCAACCATGAATGTCAGTACAAAATCCAAAGGCAAATCCATCCATCCATCCATTCATCCACATGTGAAGACATTTCAGTCTGGACCAATAACTGTATATAAAGATACATCTTTATATAGAGTTACTGGTCTGGACCAATGACGAAGGCTGACCTGCCGACCAACATTGCCATCCACGGAGCCATGCTGCTCGCGTGACTACACTCAGTCAATCTGTTCTGCAATCTGCAAAGATGGAAAAGTTTATTAGAATTTAGAAGTGAAGTTTTTCACAGTTGATGCCAGGAGTTTATGACCTCCATTATGCCCCACAGAGTGTATTACATCACCTGAAATCAGTCATATTTGAACTATGTGTAATGACTCAGCTTGTGACCAAAGTGAATTTTACATGTACATTAATGGCACTTCGTCTTTGCTGCAGTGCGCTTGGGTTTTTTTTTTTTTTTTTTTTTTTTACAAGCATCCATTAAGCTATTTTACAGTGCACTCAATCACAGAAAGAGATTTGTCAAAGTCCTACTGTGTGTTATTTAAGTCCAATCTGGCAACCCTGTTGAAGGTCTTTGTCTGTGGATTTTAGATTCTCATCCGTCTCGGTTACAGTCTTGCAATCGGTAGACTTTATATGATTACCTCTGTGTGTTTTCATCACAGGGTGATATGGGTGAAGACGGACCGAAAGGTGATATGGGGGAGAAGGTATGTAAATTCCACTTTACCTGTCATTCTCTTTGTTTATGTCTTGGACCTGGCTCAGAGAAACAGCAGAGAGTCTCTCTGTGGCTGGAAAACATAAAAAAAAAAAAAAAAAGTTAATGTTAGCCATGTGAGAGAAGATCTGTGGAGAGAAGCGGAGGCAGAAGTAGCTGAGGTCAAGTGCCATCAGCTGCAGACAAAGCTGCACAACAGCAATCATCCTGGCACTTGATGCGTCCTTTGTGCTTAATGTGGACTTAATTGCTATGCTACGCTGACGCTACATTTTCTGGTTGGATTGCTCCTGCATTAGCTTGGGAGCATTTATCATCAAGACAGCTTGTCAGGTTGGGATCCATTTCCAACAAAAGGCAGAGTGAAGCTCATCTAGACAGATTGTTCAAGTAATAGATTTGTGTTTCTGTCCAGAAAGCTTTTGTTGTCGGGAAAGGTTTTTGTTTTGCGTTAGTTCACTGACATCAAGTCCAGAGGCAGATTATGCATCCCATCCAGAACTCGCCACGCTGCCTTTGCTGTTATTATATTATTGAAGCAACACTTACGAAAACAGATCACAGCCTTATTCGTATTGAGTGACCTCATGGCAAAATTTAGGCCTCCCTTTACCCTTCAGACTTGTTGCAAAGCATTTCAGAAACAAACCAATTATGGATCGGAATTAATGATTCATTCAAAATGTTGATTCAGCTTCTCACATTTCTGGGAAAAGGTAAAAAAATAAAATAAAATAAATGTTCCCAAAATTGCCAAAAATGGTAACACAGTTGCTGAGAGCAGACATCAGACACAAAATACAGTGATGTTTAATACACAGGAGATGCTTCTTTTTGAGCGAGTTAGGCATAAAAACAAATATTACTGATAGACCAGCAGCGGAGCAGAAGCAGTGTACTCAAAATGTCACTGCCAATTTATTGCTGTTGAGCAGAGGACAACTTTGATAACTTCTCACTTTATGGGTGCTCTGTCTTTTTTTTAAAGACTGCCGAACACAGCTGCCAAGAAAGACACCATTTGAAGGAAACAGATGCAGGATATCATCTGTGGAGAATGAGTGAACAAAAAGGAAAGTGGAGGCGATAAAACTTTGCAGCTCAAGCACAGCTTTGATCTGGTCCACCTCAGTGCTGTAAAAGGAGAAAAAAATGATGGGTTTTCGCCGCAGGAATGAAACAGAAAAAGTGGAATTGAGTACTATAGGAAGGCAGACTTCTGTAGCCAGTCACCTGCCATTCATTCTTCAAGAGCATAGCCATGTATTTGTAATAAAAAAAAAAAGAGACAAAGCAGTGCAAAGGAAATAGTGAAGATTTTTTCATTATTATAGATAGGATTACCTCATCTTCTCAGATTGTCAGTGTCAGGAAGTGAAGTTTTTAAACATTCGGTTGTGGCAGCTATAATTGCTTTTCAATCAAGACATACATCCAGATGAGTATAAAATATACCAGATACACCAAGGACTGATTTATTTTTCAGTGCAAGTGCTCAAAGACACACACATGATCAGTCAGAGGAGAAAATTGCACATCACTCCACAAGCCGATCCCCCCCTGTCATCATGTGGACTGCAGAGTTTTGTGTCTGATCAATAGCTCATCCCTGATATTATTGTTTTTGCATGTAGAAGAAGAAAGCAGAGAATAGAGGGACAGCGGAGGGGAGGGAATCTTCAGTCTTCCAGGCTGAAGATGCCAAAGCTAACAATACACAGCACACACTACGGGGAAAATGTGGTAACACGGGGTGAGAGGTGAGGCAGTGAAAGCTTCGCTATGGTGAGCAGAGAGACCTCGGGGAGTGCAAGGGGGGTGGCAACACAAGCAGCCGGACCAGACTTTACATGATACAAAAGGAGATTGTTATGACGGAGGGGAGGGGGTCTGCAGAGTGTGAAAGAGAAAAAATGACAGGACAGATACACTCACATGCGCGCTCACTCAAAGACACATGTTTAATCGCAGGCGTGCAAAAATCAATTTCTTTCACTCCTAAAGAGGGCAATCTGTTACACTCTGAGTCATGAATGAGAAAAACATCATATGTACCTGAGATGAGCAAAAAACCTGACACCATTCATTAATCTGATGCTTTGTGAATTCATGGTTGGGTGGGGAAAAAAAGTGTGAATGTGAAAGTCCTGTATTCAGGATGTAAAAGTGCATGCGCGTTATTCAGAAAATGTAAGGATTAAAAGTATGTATCATTAAGCATTATATTATTGTATTATTGTTAGCAGCATTTTAATGTTGCAGTTAGAGCTACTTTTTACTTTACTATAGTATTTATATACAGATGCACAGCCTTGATCTGCTGAGTCACTATTAACTATAGCTATCAAATACATGTAGTGGAGTAGAGTATAAAGTATTTTAAAATTTTACTTAAAAACAGTATTTGAGTGAATGTACGTATTTTTTTCCCACCACTCTTTATTGTATATATTATGTGGCAGATTACCTGCTGTGTTGCTTTCATAAGCCGTCATCAACTGTGAAGAGAAATGTTTCCAACAGCCTCTGCATGTCCATCTCTGGCCTCCTTTAAAACAAATCATTACCACAGTTAAAAGCTTTAGTTCTAAACCATTTACTTCTGATGCATTCTGCCTAAGTATTTAACTAGGTGTGAAATTAACTGTGGCTCTTCTCATTGAAAAGTCGAAACTCACAGATAGGAAAATTCTTTAAAGGTTTTGAAAAAAAACAAAACAAAAAAAAAACCCTAAGTAAACTCTGGAATTGGCTTTGGGAAGTTCCAGGCTGTGAGCGCTTGGCTCTGGCCGATGTGGCACAGCGGTTGGTATAAATTTTGAATCCTAAGATCCGGTCCAAGTTCTTGTGAACTGGCCAGGTTTCAGCTGTTGGCAGTTTCTCTCTGTCCTGGGAGCCAATCATAATCCGTGTCGCCTCACATATATTCTAACTAAGTGTCAGAGGTCAGTATTCAACTGAGGCCGCTGAATTTGGTCATCTCTGCTAATGACCATAATATGAAGTAAGAGTCATGTTTTGAAGGCTGTGGTGCCATTTAATGGTTACATTTGTCACAACTCAGCTCCGGCTTCACTGCTCGCTGATTAATTCTCTCCATCTCATTCGTTCTCACCAGGCAAACATCTGGAAAAATGCCTGATTTACCAAGCATACATTATAAGATCTTCATGCTATTATCTTTAAATGCCAATATGCACTGACAGTTTTGGATGCCTGTAATGAAGTGGAGCTGTGGCGACAGCTCTCCATCCTGCTCTGCTCTGCGGTTAAATCACAAGTTGTGGCCTCACCGTGGTAATTGGCCCAGTTGGGACATTTCAGCACTCTGTGCCACACCTCAACTCACCTCCCAACTCCACCACTTTTTCCATCTCATACTACTTCATTTGGAAGAGATGAAACCAGTGAAAACTCTCACTTGGTTGCTGAACTTGGTGTCACTTGTGTTAGGTCTGTCATGACAAGAAAATGCCGATGGTATTTATCAGTTCAGCAGCAGGGGAGTGAAGTGTTAATTGCTTGTGTAGAATTCTCTGATACTTTTCTTCACATGGGGCGTGTAGGCTTTTTGATTAAAAGTGTGTAAATCATGCTGTAAATGGTTGTTTTTCACATTATTAGCTCCTTATGATCTCATCCTACTGAGATTTTTTTTTCTAAGTTAATTATGCTTACATATAGTCCATAGCTTGATTACGAGTTTAACAAGGTGAGATCTTTTGTATTTTCTTTTTTGTATAAGATGTAACAATTGAGTACAGATGTGAGACATTCTTTTAATTATAACCCTGCCAAATAACAACAGGTGTAAACCAGTTCTTACTTTGATGTTTGTTTTGTTGAAACAATTATTCAATCAAGACACAAAAACGCCAGAATAATGGGCCTCTGTATAAAGTTTCCTCTTTTGTAATGATTTTTATGTCAACCACAGATGACATCCATGTTGTTTCTTTTGTATGTGACCAAAAACGTTTTTACTTTATGCCTTTCATTCGTCTCCTCTCACCTCAGCTGTACCCTTAATAAAATATATAAGGACTTGTGAAAATGGCCATATAAAAATCAGAACGATAAGTTTTAAGATAGGGATAGATGCAGTTGAGTATGCAACAAAACCCAGCTGTAAACAGTAACACAGTTTATTGTCTGCAGAAAAAAAATGCTGCAATTAAACATGCCTTGTGTGCTATGCATTGTAATGACTCCCATAAAAAGCTGAGGGCGAGAGGCATTCCTTCAGCAACTTCTGAGCGTGAGGCGTATGTGTAGTGAAACCACAGTCCACACCAGATCTACAGACCCCGTCTCCTTCTCCCCACTCCCTTTTCCCACCAACCGCCCATAATTACGCATATTGGCCTCTTGTTTTATGTCTGTTTTTACTGTACACTGCAGTAGTAATGCAACGCAAAAGAAAGGGCCTGGTTCTGGATGTCTGGATGACTTTGCTGGAAAAATGTGATTTAAGTAGCTCGGTCTCCTCTTAGTTCAATACCCTACCTGAAGAGATGCTTTGAAAAAAGGGTTTAAATAGCTGCTGTGAGTACAGTATATCTATCAGGCCTCTTACCTCCTGTACTGTTGTGGATTTCTTCTATAGTGTTAGATTTCACCCCTCATGTCATCACCAGTATGCAGCTGCACAGTTTGACAGTGTGAAAACGATGAAATGATTCCCAGCACTGCCGTAATGAAAATGCTCGCTCAAACTTTTGTGAGAAGGTACATTTAATCTGAGCAGAGCTTAGAGTAGCAGACAATCTTCTTTCTAATTGGATTTTCACTCAATTTTGTCCAGACAAATCAGTAAATGCAGCAGTTGCAAAATTATGTTCTGCATTGTTTACTAAAAGAAGGCTTTTTTCATATTTTTGTAAATATAATTGCACAGTAATATTCATTCCTGTTGTGATTTTAGAGAAAGCCTCATTGAGTCTTATAATACCCTTTGTCATTTTTGGACAGTTTTCCAAGTTGTACCTCTCTAACTTTTGTTGTTTTTATCTTTTCCTTAGGGAGATGCGGGCTCCTCTGCAGCAGGCATCAAGGTGAGAGCTAAGCTAACACTAAAGGTTTTTCATTGTTTCTTGATGCGCATTAGGAGATTGTTGCACCAGCTGTTTGTAAGTTCAAACTTAGCCAAACAGCCAATTAAAAAGATTTGCATAACACAAACTAACTAGTTCTTACATAAAGATTATCTGTTGCTACATATTTACACAAAATAACTTCATCGTATAACACTTAGCTAACTCAACAGACTCCAAAACTAACATTAGCTTGCTAATTTTGCTAATTATGGTGAAGAGTAAGATTTATATGGTTGATAAATCACTATACTAATAATGCTATAGCCTAAATGACTGTTAGCTAGGTTAAGCTAGCATTCATCAAATGAAATTAGCTGGTAGCACTAAGCAGGACTGGGAGACTAGAAGTGCTAACAAGGACTTTACTCACTAACTTATTACCAGAAATGAAGCAGCTGAAAAAAAAACACTCTTACTATGTATTACAGGGCGAACCTGGAGAGCCTGGACGTAGTGGACAAAAGGTAATATTGCACTTGGCTCACATTGTTCTTGATACACTGCAGATAGATGATGGTAGCTTGATGGATAGAAATAGATGAATCAGTGATTGGTGATCATAAGGACTAACCATAGTTATATCCACTTGAATATGTAGTGTTTGCTAGTCTTAATAATGTTTTTTCTGTATTGATAAGGGAGTATAGTTGAAATATTTGACTATACAGTAAGAGAAATAGCTCAACAGGCAACAGCTCTCTTAAAACATTTCTTTACTTTTCTTCACTGTGACTACACTCACCTAAAAATTTTAATGGAAAAAGGTGAAGCTCCAGTCTGTTGCGCAAGATAAAATAGCTCAAGTTTTGACATGAGCATTTCAAACTCAGTTGAACCTCGCTGTTAAAAGTGTAATAAGGATGGTTGTACATGGGGGAGCAGAACCTGACACGTTCATCACAGTGCTCCGACTCATTTTACATTTACTTTGGCTTGATACTTGGTCTGAGCCTATGTAGGGTCCCAGGTATTTAACTAATACCTCTGGATATACTAAATCTTTTTGGATGTTTTTTGGATGTTTTTGCTCTATTTTATTGTGACCTGTACTCGTCAGAGTCTAGCCAGGTCATCCCATTACATTGCTTTGCATTCGTCCGACTACACACATTTTTTCCAGTTCAAGCAATGTTTGTTTGTTCAATCTCTTTCTCCCATCCAGCTTTTATTCTAGTGTTTGACTAAATTTCAAGCCAACAAAGGAAATCGGGGGAATACTGTTGAAGAAGCAGTTGCAGATGAGATACTAATAAAACAAGCATGCAGCAGAAGAGGAGCTGTTTTCCTGAAAATAAAGTACATTACTTGTCCCTGCTGCCAAGATTGCACCAGTGCCGCATTTAATTACACTTTTTAATCCCAAGTGCTGCACCCCATTAATTTTCCCCTCTCTTTTCTCTGTTTGGACAAACTGGTTCCAGACTGACAGAAGGGCTTTTAGCAAATGTCTTTTTTTTATGCTGTGCTGCAAAGAAAACACTTGTGGCCCAACTAATTTTTGACTGCTTTATCTTATCTCTCGTTTTACAGACCTTCTGCTTGTGCTGACACACTTACAAATCATATTTCTCATCATATCGGCCATCACGAGATTGAGTTGTTGTTCCTATTAGATATTACCATTTGGATGGCATTCAGCAAGTGTTGGTGATGTAGTAGTCCACAAGAAAGACTTTTATTCATTAGTTTTACAATGCTTTCATTAGCCACAATGGAAATTTACAGCCCTCTCTCTGATCCCCAGAGTGCCGTTACAGTTGATCATTCTCATGCGGCGCTAATCATTTCTTTTCATATGCCATAAATACAATGGTCTTAATAGAGCGTTAAATTATCCTGAGTCAGAAATTTTGTTTTGAAAGTCTCGCAGAGGCCTCACAAGGGACTTGACCTCTGATTTTTTCCACAGCTGGATTAAGTGACTGTGCGTTACTCAAACTTGTATGTATAATGGGAGTCTGGAGTTCCGACCTTGGTAACAGAGAAATAGGCCAACTCTCAACTTCTCGCACTGCCAAACTCTAACGACCTTGAAGCCACGGCAGCTCTCTCAATCAGCTTTTGCAACTTTAATCCAAAGTATCTCACAGTTTTTCCTTCCAGAAACTAGAACTTTTCACACCTGCCCAAACCAATAAAATCATAAAACTAAAACTCCATTGCACTTGTGGAGGGTTGAGTGTTATAACAAGCACTAATCTCGCTGTCAAGCCATGGTTGCATGAGTTGGTATGAAAGTGCATGTGCAGTACCTTCTACTAGTGCTTACCGCAAGCAAATGACAGTCAACATACACTCATGGACAGCAGACCACTTTTCGCAATTACAGCAGCAGATAGCCAGAAAAACTGTGAAGTGTAAAGTTAATAGAACCCCAAAGAGCCTACAGATGAGGCTTGACTCAGCTTAGCTTGGCTTGGCTGTAACATGTCACACTCTTCCTATGTAGGGAGAGCCAGGACTTCCAGGGCTGCCTGGACTCCCGGGGATAAAGGTAAATGCTTCGCTGTTTTTACCCCCAGTCATTCCCCCAGTGTTGTCCCTGTCCATCCGCTTCAGCCCGTCTGCAGCATAGTTCAGAGCGAAACTCAGCTGACCTATTGTCATGCGTTATGTATGACACATCAAGGTTTCATAATCTTGCTTTCCCTGCTGTTTGGGATTTGTACCGTGACAGCGAGGTTACATCTGCTGCGGTGACAGAGCCACAGTAATACCTGTACATTCAGTGCAGCGAAAAGTAAGGAGCTTAGGCAAACTGACGAAGCCAACCAGTCAATGCTTTGGATCTGAACGTGCCACAAGTCAGCAAGAAATCTGTCTCATTAAGGTTTGTGAATCCCATAGAGGTCTATGAATTAATGATCACACCACTGCAACCCTGGAAAACACTTCAGTCTACTTCCAGGAAGTGGCATCAAGAGGCTCGCTGCAAAATGTGTCAAAACTACTGCGTGTTAAGGAGAGGAAATTTGATTTTTATTTGATTATTTATTTATTTATTTTTCAAACTAGGCTTTTATTGTTTTCACTAAGGAGCTTGCTTTTTTTTTTTTTTTTTTTTTTTTTAACTGTTTCATAAAAGAACAACAGCAGATGGTGAAACTAAAGGCACAAACGGCACATGATAATTCACTGCCAGAATAGCAACCACCTCAGTGTATTTCAGGATCATTAGCTTGAAATATAACATTTGAATGTAAGGAATGCTGAAACAAGCATGATGAGATGATGCTTGTTGCTGTTTTTGATGTTGGTTTTTCTCTTTTTGTATGCTTGTAATGTGCTGGCCTTGTAAAAAGCCCTTTCATTTTATATTTTATATACTCCTGTTTTTACTTAAAAGGCCTGAATGCTTGATGGATTCTAACAATATTTTGCTAACGCAGCACTCACGGGTTCTGAGCTTGGCTTGCACTTTGTTCTGCTCCACATTCTTCACTGTTTATCCAATCAAAATTTCAAAGTTTGTGAAGTAAGTGTTCATTACCAATCCAAAGGCTTCCAGAGCGTCTGAACTACTGTAGGTGGGAACTCTGGTTGCAGATGGTTTATTCATGTGTTTCAAATAAGTTATTTCGCAATCAACTGACATGTAAATCAAAACAAATCGTGCATCACACCCTCACACAGGAAGCTCACTCCTCAAACGTGAAAGTGCAAATGCAAAAATGTGAAAGCTTCTTCAAAGGTGGCAGAGAACCTGGATTTTGCTCACACTCAAGCAGAACACCTGTGTGTCATTAAAAGGAGTCATTAATGTTTGTAAAACTAGGGGATAAATTAACAAGCCACTGATCATTTGTGTTTATGTGTTTGATCTATGCATGTGTGTGTGTGTGTGTGTGTGTGTGTGTGTGGGGGTGAGTGTGGGGGTGTGTGTGTGTATATATGCGTGTGTGTTTGTGTGCACCAGCAAGTGTGTGAGCAGTAAATGCATGCCTGTCGTATCAAATATGTTTGCCCATGCATCTTGTGTATGTGTGCAGTGCTCAACA
This sequence comes from Seriola lalandi dorsalis, assembly GCF_002814215.2. NCBI lineage: Eukaryota > Metazoa > Chordata > Actinopteri > Carangiformes > Carangidae > Seriola > Seriola lalandi. Next base: position 140,750 of record NW_019522639.1, on the reverse strand, counting down.
GCAGCGAGTGGAGCTGTCGCTACACCAAAAATACCCTCTGCAAAAATGAGTAATATTTGCTTCTTTTTTTTCTTTTTTTATTCAGGGTGAGCCTGGATTCCTCGGTCCCCAGGGAGAGCCAGGACTTCCCGGACTCCCAGGAACTAAGGTGGGTGATTTCAGATTTCCACAGTAACTGCAGAGATCGTATTTTTTGCAACAGAGGAAGTATTTTCTGCTCAGTGTGACCGGGGGGGAATTCAAGTCTGACAATGAGATGCAACAGCTTTGACACATCCCATCAGTGTGATCATCACTGAAGTCACTAATTCCTGAGAGTTTATGGTCTAATTATCCATTATTATCGTTTTACCAAGGTGATTAAGCCTCTGTTTCTTCTAAATGTCACTTGGAAGTGGTCAGAATGAGCTAATCCTTTGCCGCTCCCTTTGAGTCGTGACATTATCCCACTGTGGAGCCAGCGGTGATAATCCAGACACACAAGAATTACTGTTTGCATTGTTCCTTTGCATCAGGCTGTTTGTCGTGCATTGATAATCAAGATATATTCATCTTCCTTTTGTTAGGTTCTCCTGACCTGTTTGAGACGAGCAGGGTTTTACCTAATGTGTTTTTTTTTATTCAAAATGTTTCAAACTGTTTATTTTCAATGCTCAGTCTCTAAGTTATCATTACTGAGCAGCTGTTTGGAAAGAAAAAGACAAAGGTTTATTGACTCAACACTGCTGAATAATGATTGAGTCTCACTCGGTTTTAAGTATCAACAATGAAGTAATAGCGTGTGTGAGTTATACCACATCCCCATCTATTGGCTCTCTCCAGTCACTCCACATGAAGAGCAATAGCAAACAACTGTACAACAAAGGATTTGCATTTTTTCTTAAAAGATACAACTTAGAGGACAAAGAAAGTTTGATGCAGATGTTTGTTTGGGGTTTCTCTTCAAAAAAATACAGTTAACCTTGTCAAACGTCACAATCTACCAGCAGCGCAGATTGTGCTGAGTCAGCATAAATAGCCACAATATACAATGCAAATGTGTTGAGTAAGCAAACCCATGAGAAGGGCGGGATGTTCTTGTTGTAGATTCCTTAGTCATGTCAATACTGTATAACATTAAGGAAATTGGATCATGCCTGATGTTCAGAACATGCATCATAGCTCCTCTGCTGACAATAAAAAGAAACTGAGCCTCGATCAGCAGTTCTCTAGAACTCTGAGAAAATCCAGGTTGCAGGAGAACTGTGGTTTTACACACTTCAGTTGCTAAGCAGTTTATTCTTTTGTCTCCTCAGGGTGAGAGAGGCGACCACGGGCCACCAGGAAAGGGTGAGCGCGGAGAACTTGGACCCATTGGACCAAAGGTCAGTGATTCTTGCTCATATGTGCATGCATTCCCATATGTGTGCCCGTGTAGCAGTCTTTTCACCCATGTGGTTGACTGATTTTTTGCTGCCATCTAGAGCCTCCTTGCTCAAAGCACACATAAGAAAGTTCTCAGACTCATAAGCGAGAGTAAAATGCATTCCCAAAGCAATTCAATTCATCCAATATTCAGTTATGTTAACAAAAACAGCTGGCTAAACAATTATAGCCTGTAATAAAGTCAAGGCTTTCCCTGGAGTCTGTGTAAAAGTAAACCAAAAGTAAATGAGTTTACCATTGTTTATGTCTGGTGCTGACCCAGCAGGTAGCTTAAGCTCCAGTCTAAACTTAGACGACACAGAGTTCTGTTTCACATGCTATTAGAAACCCCAAAAGTGAAACCCTGACTTTATCAATGCCAGAGTTCAAATAAACACCTCCTCTATTGCCTGGCAGTAATGGCATATTAAAAGCTGGTTATTTTAGTGAAGCTGACTGTGTCGCGCTCTCGGGAGGAATAAGAGAGGCTGATGATATTTCCTTTGTGAAATATGAATTGCATTGAATTTTTTATGATGAATTTGGCTTGAACCTGTAAAGAGAGCTTCTTTTGTACTTTCAGTTTTCTGTTTATATTTTAAGTACATAGCTTTTCTTTCTCTTTTTCTTTTAAAATAATGTCCCCTAAACCATGACTCTTAGTTAATTACGTTTTCCTATTCACGGCAGGGTTCACAAGGAGAGGCTGGTACACCTGGTCCTAAAGGGTCAAAGGTGAGTGTGGCAGATATGTTTTCTTTAAATCTGGTGGACAGAGCATCTTGGTGTTAGAATCAGCTAATGAGATTTTGCAGGTGCTCCAGATCTTGAATTTCCACTGTTGGATGATCACTGGTTTGTTTAGTCTTGAATGCATTTACTTTTAGTTTTTATTTTGTTATTTAAAAGATAAAATGCTAAATCCAAGTAGTTAACAGATGCAAATCATATAAGCTGCAAGTAGGATTCAGTGCAGGTGGGGTCGTTCAGATTTTTGCCATAGTAGCAGTAGGATTATTGTAGTTAAATATTGTATCAGGTCTGTCCAATGTCAAAATCTGAATAAAATAAAGTTATATTTATTCTGCACTTCTGTCTTTATCTGAATAATACTTAATGTTGCTGATGAAAAGACAGTATTATACTGTACATCATAGTACCTATTTGGGATCATCATGGTAGGAGAATGTAGCACAAGTAGTTCTGGTAGTTCTTGGGAGCTTTGAAGATTTTTGTTTGTCTACTCACATTAGGGAGAGACTGGAGATAAAGGAGAGTTGGGATCCGCTGGCCCGAAGGTAAGCATCTATATTAAATAAGATAAATGCCTCTATTCTCCCCTCTCTTTAATGCTATTATGATGTTGCATTCTGATTCATACTCAACAACAAAAAAATGTATTTCCCAGGAGCTGTTACTCTGCTGGCAGAAAGCCAGTTACTACTCCTATAAACACACACAGAGTACCACCAGGGGGCAGCATTCAATCCTGATCTTGGTCTTCCATTTCTCAGATGTTATGTACTGTATGAATCAAATGTGCAGTTATGGAACGACATGCAAAAGTGTTTCAAATGTGTTTCTTGATGTTAACCATGTGCAGGGCCCCCCTGGGCAGAAAGGAGACCAAGGAGCCACTGAAATCATCGACTACAATGGAAACATTCAGGAGGCTCTACAGGTCAGACAAGTCATTACTTCATGCAGCTCATTTCTCACATTTCTGTTGCTTCAGAGATGTATGTCACATTGCAGCTCTGCTTCTGTTTACAATGCAGGAAGGACTGCTAAATTCATTTGTTTGCAACTAGAGGTTGGATATCTAGTGTGGATGGTGGATGGGCATTTAAGCATTTGCTTTTCATCATTGATGTAGCTCTTGTTGATATTTCTGTTTTGTAATAATGACTAAGATAATGACTAAGATCTTTCTCAACCATACCCACATCTTAAATACTCCAAGCATACTCCAAAATGCCAAATAGATGCTTACGACGTGTAAAAGATAAGGCATGCTAAATCTATTCCTTGTATGAAAGTACAATGCCATTCATTCAACATGATTCAGGTTCTGTCAGATAAAGTAAGGTAACAGCTGTTAGTTCATGAAGGTTTATTAAAATGTGCTGACACAAAGGTTTCTTTTCTGTGTGACCTCTGAAATCTTATCTCTCATCTCCTCCCCATTTCCACTCCTTTGGCCCACTGCAGAAGATTACCACTATTACAGTAACGGTAAATAGGCTCTGAGTATTCTGTGTATTGTGTCATCTCCACAAGTGATTCATCTTTGACCTCGCATGGGCCCAACCCAATCCTAGGCACCGGTTTGCACTGCCCTGTTGCGCTTGTGCTCCCTCACCCAGCAACATGTTTGCTTGACAGTGAATGAAACTGTATTCAGTGCTGCGTTTATGCTTCTTTGTGATCAGCCGTTCATGCTTCCTGTTTTGCTGGTTGTCTCCTTGAATGTCTGTTTTCCAAAATTCACTCCATCCACTTATGGTCAAAATCATAGTACAAAATAAGTACGTTGCAGTCATGACTCTTTTGTTTTAATTTAATTCAAATTTCTAATTTAATTCATTCTTTATTAGCGAAACTTGATGTTCTGCCGCCATGTGAAAATCTTTTAAATTTGAAGACATTTATTGTTATAGTATTGCATTTATAGTACTTGTTGCATATTCCTAAATGTATGTATTATTCCAGCAAAGAAAAACTGTATACATTGCAAAGAGAGGGGAAACAATTGGAAATTACCCCAGCAGCTCATTCACCCCCATCATGAATATAATGAAAATTCAGTATCTCATTTTAAGAATTTCACCTATTTCCCTGACATCAGCTAAGTTGTAAGCTAAGCTAAGTTCTATGTATATCATTTATTTTCAATGAAAAAAGCTGCACAGACATAAGCTAGGGGAAACTGTTGAAACTTTGCTTTCTACTCTGTGAAGGTGACACTAAAGTTTGTATACCAAAGTGATAAAAGCAACGTTATTGTATTGGTTAGCATGGTAGGAAATTAGTATGTTCAGAAAGTCTAGCATCACTCCAGTGTTTAGTTATAAGTCTTTTAGCTACATAAGCTAAGTGTAGCTATTGTCTCCTCTGTTTAGCATAGTAGGAAATTAACCTCTTTTAGTGGACCATGGTTAGTGTCACACATTCTAGCACCATTATCGTGTTTAAGCTACGTAAGCTAAGTGTAGCTTGGTAAAAAAAACATTTAAAATAATAGAAAATCATTTCAAGTCGACTGAGTTTGAGAAATCCCTCTTTATTTGTTCCTTACTCTGTGAAGGTGGTACTACAGTGATTAAAAACAACGTTGTATATTGTTTTGGCTAACATGGTAAAAAAGATTAGAATGTTTAGCGTTTCTACAACTGGAATGAAATTTTTTTGAGAAACATCCTTGTTCTCTGAAACTGAATTTGTATTGCTACATTTGCAGAGTAGCATTTAGTACCAAATCACTGAATCTTACATGAGTTTACATGGTTAACTCCCATAACCCCCCCCCCCTCCCCCAAAAAAAATGTCATAGAACTGATGTTTTGTTACATGATCACCCTTGCATCCTAACATCAAAATATGTCATTTTGTCAGTGATAATAATCATATATCCATGTATTCCAGCTAACATGTTTCAGCATGTGTCTTTCAGCTGAGCATCCTGGTCAAAGTTCAGAACTGATTGCTAACATATTTTTGTGCTATTTGCAAATTATTTCAGTGTGATGGTCACTTATGTTGTTAATGAAATGCATCTTATTTTTTCCATGTCTGAATACAGTTGTAGTGTCATTCACACCAGAGTTTGATACTGACCTGATCATGCAGACCCATGCAGAAGTATAATTCAGATGTGATAAAATATATAAACTGTGATAAAATCTCCTTTTGCATTTCTTTCTGTGCAGGGTCCTCCTGGGCCTCCTGGGCCAATAGGACCAAACGGTATAAAGGTAAACAATGTTTGCTGCACTTTTTGTCATGATGATAATTCTGCTTCCCCTGAATCAAAATTATGTATGTTTCCCTTGTCTGTGAATATCACATTGACTTTTCTTTTGCTAACAAAGTCATAACGTAGCAGTTGCTAAGTCAGTTAGCCTTTGCATTTCATATTGTGTTTGTAAAAATGTTGTCATGTGTCACAGGGGGATCGTGGTATGCCTGGTCTCCCTGGACTCGATGGAGAAAGAGTGAGTTGATCTTATATTCTCATGTATAGATGAGATGATTTTGAATTGGTTTTTAAGACTATGGATTTGAGTCAAAATTACACTTAAAGGACATACAACATGCATTTGCTTAAATATCCACAGGGTAAATAATTAAAATAGTTCCTTTTTAATTGTCTGTGTGTACACGTTTGCTTTCTTCTCTTAGGGCTACAAAGGTTCAAAAGGAGACATGGGAATGCCTGGCGCTTCAGGGGAGAAAGGAGCAACTGGTTTACCTGGCCTACCCGTAAGAATTACAAATCTTCTTTCCAAATATTTTCTAAGACAACGGCCTTTGAGAAGTCTGAAATGTTTATAGTCACATGAAATGTTTGTCTATCTTAATAGATAGAAACTACACATGTGTCATGAAGCTTTTGTTCCTCAGGGTGTCAATGGGGTAAAAGGAGAAAAAGGAGATCTAGGTCTACCTGGTCCTCAGGGTCCTTCAGTAAGTCACATTAAAGACTCAACTTTCCATAAATATATTCAGTTGCTTGTTAGAGATTAGAGATGTTGTTCATTGCAAACTTGTAAAGTGAAATCCTACATCCTCCTAATATATACAGTATATAATACATATAAATATTATACACTAGTTGAACCATAATTTGGTACTAAAATGTATATATTGCAGATTATCGGCCCTCCAGGGCCTTCAGGGCCCCATGGACCACCAGGACCCATGGTGAGTTTTTAAAACAATTATCATCAGTGGACAATATATTGTAATAACCTTTGGCACATCACAGTACTCAATTAATCAAATAATATAAACTTAAAACTACAAACAGGGATTCATGACCATATTAGCAGGTGGAGCCCTCTGAGCAGCTTCCTATACCGTCAGTATAATGCTGTGTAATGTGTCACTCATAACATATTTACTCCCAGTCGTGAACAAGCCCAACCTGTTTATAGTTTGATGTTGTCTTTTTGTTTCAAGGATGAAAAGAGGCGTCACTGTGCTGGTGTTACATCACACTTACACACTCACACACAGACATATAGATCACTATGATTTATGTAACAATAAGTCAATTATAAATCTTTCCTTCACTTACTGACCTCAGATAGCTTCTAACAGTCAGGTACTGTTTACGTCTTTCATCTGAATAGTTGTGGCCCAGTATACCAGTTTGACTTGTGTTTGTTTTCACAAAGTCACCTAGGAACAAAAAACAAAAACGTAGAACATGGAGCAGAGAACGTATACTTGTGCCTGTGGGAAACTTCACCGTGCTGCACTTGTTCTAGTTGTCCCGCTGTAGAAAGTAACAAATATTAATAAAGGATGATTATCAATGAAAAGACCGACCAGGTGCTTTGCAAACTAATATTTTTCTGCCTTGTGATGTTTTTCAGGGACCCCATGGTTTCCCTGGACCAAAGGTAAATGTCAAAGTAAAAGTACAAGTACTTTACATAAAAGGTTGGAGTCAGTATGACAGTAATTAAACCAAGAAAGGCACTTTTCTGAGTTCCTTTGACCATTATCCAAATCCAGGTTTTGCAGAGACATGCTCTACGTGTTTGATTGATTTGATTTTTAAACAATTGTAACACCTTGTGCAGTTGCTAAATGCTTGATACACATTATAATATACTGTACTTGTTATCACATTTTAATGCATCTTTAAGGTACTTTGACAAAGAAATTCTCAACACAAGAAGACCTCAAAGTTTTCTTACTTGTTGTTTCCAAAGCTTTTAATCGGATCTCATGGCCTTCCTCCTTTTGTTTTTTTTTCCAAAGTCAAGAATGAACCTTAAAGCTTCTCTTTAAAGCAATTTTTATAAACATTTGAAGCATTTAGATTAGATATCTGTATGTGGCAAACACTTTTCCTTTATCTTCAAAGACTTACCAGTCTATTAAATTCTCCTTTCTGCCACTAATGGAGACATAGCAGATATTAGGCTTTCACTGGTGAAGCAGCAGATAACAATTACAGCAGCTCAGACTTAAAGAGAGTAAATATAAAGTAAGCATATAAGCAAAGACCCACAGGGGAAGTCTTGACTGAAGGGTGAAGGATGAACCAAAGGAGTGAGTACACATACAGGTGCAACTGCAGGTACAGCAACTGTGTCACCTGTCCCTGCTTCCCTCGCCCCCTCACTTTCCTAGGGTGAACCTGGATTGCATGGTGTGAAGGGTATGCGAGGGGAACTGGGACACAAAGGGGATCGTGGACCTCTGGGTCTCCCTGTAAGTACAGCCATGCACCACAGGGTATCTACAGCCACAGAGCCTTTATTTCATCAGACATCCATATAAAACCCTTATTTCTATTTTAGCTCTGTCAGATTTTTGGTTGTGTGTTAGTGCACACAGTTGATTGTGTGTTTGCGTGTGTGTGTGTGTATGTATGTGTGTGTATGTGTGTGTGTGTCTTCTCCATTTTCTGTCCTCATGTCCATTTTCCTGGGCTGACTAGCTTCCCGTAACACACACATACACACACACAGTGTAATTTAGTTGTTGTAAACCCTGCCATCAACCTGTCCTAATAACAGTGTTCATCTGGTACTAATCCCGCCTTGTTCATGTCACTCATACCTCCATAACCACACAGGGAGCCTCCGGCTTGGACGGCAAGCCCGGAATTAGGGTGAGTGTCATGTGACCAAGAGGCTTCACCACCCAACTTCTCTCTACTTCTCTCCCTCTCACCCTCCATACAGTCCCCCTTTTTCCCTCAGACTTTTTACCCACGTCACCTCCTTTTATTGTGTTTCATTGTGACTGGAAAGAAAGTTACATAAGCTTCTGCTGGATTTTTTAGATCTTAGCAAACAAGCCACACTGAGTTTACTTCACAGGAATGGGGCCATACACAAAGCTGTTACAGCAGGCATTTCAAGGCTCTCGTTTGTCCCGTGTTGCATTAACTCAGCATTAACACACACTCATACATTAACTGTGTCAGCAGTGTTGTAAATGTTCTTTGTGGCCAATGCACGTGTATCAGCCGTAGCTCTGTGTGCTGGTTGTAGGTCAAACCACGTGGGAATATTGTACATATGTGGATGCTAAACATGATTCTTGCTTTCCATCTGCTGTTTGTTTGGAAAATCAACTTTATTTTGAAAGGCCAGCTATATTCCAATGATGTAAACTCACCATGACAACACCACTCTCTGCAGGGCATGGATGGGCCTTCAGGTCCAGCTGGTCCTGCTGGGCCAAAGGGTGACATAGTAAGATGGATTTCTATTTTTGACCTTTTTTTCACTGAGGATACAATATATTGTAACTTTTATTTTAGGGGTTAATAGCACTAGTTCATTTCAAAGTGATGGCGTTTGATTTATATTATTGTAACACTGATTCATTTGTATTAGGGTGAGAGAGGAGCACCAGGCGAACCAGGACCAAGGGGACCTTATGGACTACCTGTAAGTTTGATGAGGATATTATCATATCATGCAAATAAGTCAGCAGCACCTTTGATTCATTAAAAAATAGACTTTAAAAACCAACACTATTGGATCAAGAGGAGACCAAGCGATTAACATTGAGCCACAAACTCCTACCAGTTGAGCTAAAAATTGTTGAACAAAAGCAACAGCCACACATGTAGCGTGCTGCATTTTGAAGTTACTGACTAATAAAGGGTCTCATATATTAAATGATCCAGTCACACTTAATGTTCAGAGGCATTTCCTCTGGATTTTACTTAAAGTGGGCATCAGTATAAATCACACATCGCGAGCTGGCACATTCCCCACATATCGCAATGGCACACTTAAGTAAACTGACTTCCACACCACCTTCGGGAACACCTCTACCATCTTTGCTACAGTTTAAATATTGTCTCTAGTAGTTCTTGCTGTGTGACGATATGGCATATGTTGTTTATTTTCAGGGAGCTGCCGGAACACCAGGCTTGGATGTAAGTGTGTATAACTTTATTTGCTCAGGGCAGAGAGACAAAAAAAAGCCACCAGGATCAATGATGTTACAGTGAATCAAATGGCTTTTTCCAGTATAGGAATGCTTGGGGGGGGGGGGATTTTTCTATCTATAAGCCAATTGCATTAACAATAGCAATTATTTCTAGTTGCACATCCATGCACTCATTCTTGAGCTCAGTTTATTTTGCTTTTCACCTTCCTTCTCTAAGCTTCGGATGTTTTTTCTTTAGTTTGATCCTGTTGTGTTTTTTTCAGCTCTGTAAGGACAGGAAACCCCTTTTCTGTCTTTGCTCAGTAGAGCCAGAGTAATTAAGTGGAGTTGTACCTTTGCAGGGGTTGCCAGGCTTAAGGGGAGAGAAAGGCGACGTTGGGGAAAGAGGAGAAAAGGTAGATGTAGATATGCTGTAGTGATTTGTCGATTAAAACCCTTAACATTACAGAGGACTGATGTCAATGGACAGTGACAGGAATTGTGGAGGGGTTTATGTAGTTTCTATACTGAAGTAGTTTGCGACACGTGGTGACATTGTAGCTGGAAGGAATAAACACTTAAATTATTTGAGATCTATATTTCTGCATCCTAATGAATTCCTTTATTTTTGCAGATATTTTGAACACGGTTCAAGTTGGCTTCATTTTAAGTTTGTTTTGTAGCAGCGGCGACTTCTCGATATTCTCACTCTCAAACCAATTGGAGCTTTATACAATGTAAAGCTGCTTTTGCATATAATATCATATCCAGCCCTCTCAAATCAGCTTTTGTTCTCCACCTTTGAATGATTTACCATCTCATTTCTCAAAATCAAAAGTCCAATGTCATTCTTTAGGCATCCAAAAGTGACTTCAACATGTTAGATCAAACAAGTCCATTGACAACAGGCTCTTAAAATTCACATTTGATTTTCTTCTGTTGTTCCCATGCATGAACATAAACTGAAACATTTCACTTCCTTGAATTCTTGAGCCTGTTGATAACTCTTCCCTTGCTTGTGTAAACATTACATTCTATCTTCCAATGCATAATCTGTATGTCTGACATTTACTAACACTTTTGACGTGTTTTCTTAGATGTTTTTATGTCTTGGAGAAACTGTATCCCATTCCTTGGAACACACAGATAAACATACTTTGGTGTGAATCTTTGTATTTACCAATCATTTCAAAGCACAGAACAGATCCTATCACTGCTTCACTCAGGTATTTAGCAATAACTGGCAACGCTGAATGTGACAGATTATGATGCTACTTTTGAATTAACACAATAAACAGGCACTACTATAGCACTTTTAATAGAGTTATGAGTCCTAATATATGTTTTTTACAACACTTGCATGCACATATATATAGATATATAGATATATATAGATATATAAATATATCTATATATAGATATAGATATAATATAGTTACACTTTGCTGCACATTCATACCATTACAAGTACAATTATATACCGAACATTACCCACTTCATCTCATCATGGCTGAAAATGCTCCTGTGCTATTACTAAAATATTCTTCTCACATAATTTAATTTCAGTTTTCATTTATATCCACTAACATTTTGTAACCCGTCTTTTATTCTGAAGGGATACAGTTTGAACTTGTGAACAGTGTGTAGTAAATTTAATTTTGTCTTTCTGGAGGTTTTTTCCCTGCTGCTCTTTCTCATCCTTTGTGCCCTTGACACCCCTTTTGGCGATCAGCTGTTTTCCACTCCTTCCCACTGTATCATTCCCCTTTTTTGTCCTCTTCCTGTCCTGAGGAATGTTTTTAGAATACCCAGTACTGTCTGGTATCCCCTCCTATCTAACACTGACGATGTGTCCTTCTCCTTTGTGGACCATATTCTCCCTTTTTTAATCTCTCCCCTCCTAATAGCAGTGCTGTCCCAAATGTTCAAAAAATGATTTTAACTTGACCAAACCATTGTATCCACAGGGGGAGAAGGGAAAGAAGGGCAAAAAAGGGCCTAAGGGCGAGAAAGGAGAACAGGGTGCCCCTGGATTAGATGCACCCTGCCCATTGGTATGTCCCAATTGTGAGATGGAAATCCTCTCCCAGCCGTATAGAGCAGTCGTCCCAAAAGAGGATGAGCGCCCTGTGGCGAAACAGATACCTAGCTTCCATCAGACCACAGCAACTGAAACACAGAGTCTATTACTTTCCTGAAACTTTGCAATTCAGACACAGAAACATGCCATTAGAAACTGGAAAACATATAATTGGGCTGGATTGTGGTATCGGCAAGCTCACAGGGCAGCTCCTCTCACGTCCCCGCCCCTTGTGTCTGCCACAGTGGACAGATGCAGGGGTTCAGGGTCGTCCACCTCTCTCCCAGTAACACTCCTAGGTCATCTTTGCAAACAGGGTTTCCGGGGATTTAAGGGTGAAAAGGGGGAACCAGGGCAGCCAGGTCTGGACGGGCTGGATGCCCCATGCCAATTGGTACAGTATTTCTCTTTTTCCTGCTCCTCTTACCCATGCATGCCTCTCACCTTCAGTCATTACTGAAACAAAACCATGCATGACCGGAGAGCTCGCCAAGCATGAATACACCTTAGTTGAATTACGCATACAACTACAATCCATTTATTAAAAAAAAAAACAACAAAAAAAACACACACCAACAATTACCTCACTAACTTTCTGACCGCAAGCAGCCTTTTTTTTAGATTACACACATTATCACAAGTCAAATATACAACATAAACATATGATTATAGATATAAGCTATATGTAATTCTATCCCTCTAACTGAATCCTTTCAATCCCTTGATTAAAACTGGAGAAAACATTCTGCTTAAAATCCCGTTTCCTTCTTGCTGATTCTTACATGGACCAGTTACCTTTTAACCTGATGCTAACACAGACTCCTTTACTGATAAGTTACCCATGCTACGGGCGCACGGACCCCTCCTTTACTATGTTAACTTCCCTTTTCCCTTCCTGTATTTGTACCAATTGGGCCAGACCATGACGAGAAGAGAGAAACCAAAGATTACATTTGCTCCAGATCTTTTCAGGCAGATAAAAATGAATTTGTGATTGTTTTTTTTTTTTAAATGATGTTTTCTGTTTCTGAATCAATGCTGTGTAATGCATGGAGGCTCTTAACAGTGTGGTTAAAAAATATGAGTAGTACTGAAAAAGTCTTGAAATACCATTGGTTGTAATTAGGCATACTGTGTGTAAACAATGAAATGAAAGAACCATAGTAGGTAGGTAAGAAAAACATTCACATGTCACAATTGTCATTTCATTAAATTACATCTTCATTCATTTACTTGACCCAGCTGCCATAACATTATATTAAGATAAACACCTGCTTTTGTTATAGCGTCCCCAAATCATATTACTTTTTCCCAGCTCACTTTGCTAATGTTCTGGATCTCATCTGTGGGGACACTAAAACAAAACCAACATATAGAATCAACATGTATTGCCATGCATGAGAAATACTTTGCTGTGCATTGCGTGCATGAATCACATGTCATTTTATACAAGTTGATCGTAACATTCACAGATACAGTCAAAAGCAAGTCAAGTGAAGTGACAAGTAAACAAGTAATCTGCACTGTTAATGCAGATACACAAACCAGCACAGTCACATTCACACTTTTATATCTCCTGGAGGGGATTTTGATTGAGGTCCCATTTCTAATACCTTGAAGGACTAAGTTAGTGCAGTTTGCATTTTGGTATTTCCTTCCCTAAACTGCTAAATGTAATTACATGTTAGATATCTCAACATAGTGATGTAAACAGTTCAATTAACGCAATGGACTTCAATGCCCAGAAATCCTATACAGTTAAACATTTGAGACGGCACAGAACTGCATTTCAACTGTAAAAGAAAGAGTATGATTTATATGAATGAATGAGAAAAACACCTTTTTTTAATTGCTGTTTTGATTTAATTGAAGTTTTGATTTGGCAATTTGTGCGGGTGCAAAATTTCCCTGCCAGGACACAGTTTGGAAAAGTGCAGTAGTTCTTAGTCTCAGTTATCTCCCAATTTGTGATTTGGGCATATGTATAAAAATCTGGCATTTCTTATGTGTACTAACATAAAATGCACTCATGTGTGATCTACATGTATTACTAACAGCAAACCTTCCAATTCCTCTTACAGTCTTACAGTTGCTTTTTTCTTCCCTGCTCCTCTTCTCTAAACAGGGCCCAGATGGATTACCAATGCCTGGATGCTGGCAGAAGGTAAGATGATTATATTCTGTCTTTAATATGACAGACTTCAATCATAGAACCGCAGTATGTGTAGAAAGATTTTGTTCACTCTGTGTCAGTTTTTTTTCATGTGGGTTTCTGCTTCTCTATGTCTGCATGGGTTTTCTGTCTTAATAGTGATACTGTTGTTTGTATGTGAAAAATCTCACTCAGATTGTACAACTCAGTCATGAAACCAAATGAAAACGTCTTCATCTTCATGTCGTTCTCTCTCCTGTGTTTTTCTTGCAGTGATCACTCTAACCTGAAACGCATGGAGTTTGTAAATAATGCTTCTTTTATGGTATTTATAGTTTTTTTTAATGGAAAAATAGTCTAAAAGAAACAAGAAGTCTATGTGTACGATGATACAAAAAGAGATAACCATCCCAAGTTTCACGCCCTAAGCTGCTTCTACTCACATCGCCGTGTGGAAAAAAACCGTGTGTGTCTGCTCTCTCACATCCACGTCGTGGTGGAGTTCAGATCCTTGGCTGGCGGCAGAACTTGTCTCTTTAGTCTTTGCATGGCTCAGACTGGAGCGTCGCAGCCCGGCCAGATTCGCAGGGGTGAAAGGAGACGTGGGAGGAGGAGGAGGAGGAGGAAGTGAAAGGAAGGGGATCTGGACTGGCTCTCTAACACCAAACGCTAGGTGTTTTGTGTTTCGTCTCAACAAGCTCACCAACCATTCATGCAGCACCATTTTCTAGAAGACTAAAAAAAAAAAACCAACAAAAAAAGACTGTGCCAAACAGAACATTGCACCCCTGACCCCTGCAAAAGCATGAGTAGTGTACTGAAACTATATTTATATGTGTTGTACATACATGTCACTGTTTTGTGGTTGCATCATGGCTTCTGCAGAAAAAAAACAGCAACACTAACATAAAAAAACAAAAAAAAACAAACCCAGAGCTCTGAATTAGTAATTTTTGCTTTCCTTTAATCTTCCCAAGGGAGTCACGCCATGGCTGGTAGCCTGAAAATCCCCAGAAAGTAAAGCTGTTGGTTATTGTTGCTTTATTGTGGTGATGCCTGCAGAGGGTATGATATCAGCAGGTTTTCACCGTTGCACTCGTGGCTCAGCATCATCAGTGTGGTGCCCCCAACAGCCGCACACGTCTCCAGACAAGAGGGGAGAACTTGGCAGGCTCACTGCACCGACAGGAAAAACAAATCGGGCTCGCAAAGGATTTGAGAATGGACAGCAGGCCTGCTCGGGACCCCCTCTGAGCACGGGAATGGATTCTGCAGGAGAGTCGCTCATCGATCTCCATAGAGATCAGCTGGAGCATCTGCCTCTCCTGACAGGCAACGCTTCAGGGTCTACTGAGAGCGTCAACAGAATGCAATCATATTTTTTTCTTTGTTTTATTTCTCTTTTTTTTTTTGCTCTCATTCTTAAACATTGTTTGTATTTTGTGTATAATAGCCTTTGGTGCCTCAAGCTTTTATTCATTCCTTTATCAGAAATGTACAACTTTATATCATATTTTTAATTATTGGAATGGTGTTTATTTCAGAAGGGTTAAGCTGTGTTTGAGAGTATTGAAAAGACACACATCGCGCACTGTTTTTCACATGACTTTTTACAGGATGTTGAAATAGCATTAGGTTATAGCTTCGCCCGAGCATACAGTAAGATTGTGTCCACCTTGACTGTACAGCCTCTGATCTAACTCGTGGTTTTGAAGAAGCTCATTGTTCAGCACCGTAACAAATATGCTACTTGTTCATTCTGGACTTGTTGTATGGGATGTTGTTTGTACAGTGTTGTCAGTTCACTGCATGTACACAATTTATTACTTATGGATTTCTTAGATATTGAAAATAAGCATTGTTTTAGAGGAGCTGAACATCCAGCTTTGTTTCATGCAGGGTTTGGGGGGGGGGGGGGGGGGTTCATTCAGCTCTAACAAAGCAACAGTCAGATTTAGCTGAACACACAGGCAGATTTTGTTGAATAGAACAGTCTCAGTTGCGTTACACTTCTTACGTATTGTCTTAAACATAATGAAAACATGCTAATACAGTGCCAGAAAAGCTGAATTTGATAGACAATGTTGAGTCAATTTCCATTAATAAACCACAAGCTAACTGGTGGCCAGTTATTTCACATTCCATATCAGATGGAGCAAAAATAAATGGAGCAGTAGGTCAGAGCTAGGTTTCCACCACGGTTTAGTCATCTTTTCACATTACTTATATTCAAATTGCCTTCTGACATAGTGGGTGCTATGCTAGGTGATACTCGCAGTTCTTTTCTTCAACTTTAGGAATATGCATGAATGATTTACTGTAAGGGCAGAGGTGAAAAAAAAAAAACCAACAGTTTGTTGTGATGTAGCAGCAACCACAGGTGGACTCGAGAAGATTTATTCCCATATGGTTTCTGTTTGATTGTACAGTTCATCTCATCATTATAAAGAATGGATGCACATCTGTATAGATTATAATGGTGCTAACTGATCGTAGGTCATCATCAGCTCAGTTGATGTGCTCTACCAGTGGCAAGAACTACACAACAGGTTTCTTTATTGTTGTTGGGGTTTTATGTATGTAACAATTTAAAGTCTTTTTTGTGCATATATTTGTGTATTTGTTTCAAGTATTTTAAGTGGTACATTATTTATTTTTCTATAATTTCTTAAATGAAGGCATTTTGGTTCTAAACAGCATTCCTTTCAGTTGTTTTGGCTTCTGATGTCAGTTTCCGCTGCGTCTCTGTTAATATGAAGAATTTTGGATCATACTAAGGCATGTTATGCAAATGATACAGTGTGAAGGAAGTTGGTCATTTTACAAATTACAGTGTGTATTCACTTCAGATTATAGGCCTTACGATGGAATACATCTGCTTTTATTTAATTTAGTGTGTCAGAAAGCTAACTACGACAGCAAAGTACTGATGGCCTGAATGTTGACAGGCCCAGCCAATGCAACCGTGTTAAATATCACAGCTTTTTCTCATGCTTTCTCTTTTTTTTCTCACTCTCTCTCTCGCTCTCTCTCTCTCTCTCTCTCTCTCTCTCTCTCTCTCCTCTTTGCATTGAATGTAGTTTGATATATGTATAGTGGATTATTAATGTACTGTTAAAATGTGTGCTCATTTGACAAGAAGTGCAATTTATACTTTGGTTAATGTGTGTAGCATCAAATGCAGCTGAAATATCACGTAACTGTGATCTCTATAGCTCCATTTGTTCAGTCATGCTACCCTGTATACCACTACCTGGAAAGAAAATGTTTATTTACCAGAAGACAAAGAAACAAATATAAACGCGGACCTTTCATTAAATCTCAATTTAGATTGGTTTATTTTCGCTTCAGAACTGTCCCTTCTCTCGTGTTTTAAAGTGTTATTTCCATTACTTAATATTTACTATTTCGTTTTTTGCAATGTTTTTTATTTTTATTTTGTGTTTTGACGTCCAGCCTTTGTTACAGTATTTGTTCTCACAAGGTGCTGTATCTTTAGCATGTGCAGCTAATTTTTTTATTGATTTCTTTTTTTTATTTGATTGATTTTTTTGTTTGTTTGTTTGATTGTTGTGTTTCCTTGTTAAAGTTTCAGATTTAGTTTTATTCTGCTATTAGCAGAAGTGCCAAAAGATTTCAAACATTTATTTCCATGTCAGTATTAGCAGAGCTGGTGAGGAGCTCCAAAATGACTCACTCATATCTGTGTGACATCTGTGTATTAGTTATAGTTACAGGAATGCCATGAGTCAAGTTTTCCTCTGAAGAAACATAGCATACACATGTTAATCACTGTTTACTCATCAAAACCTTTCAGAATAAAAGTATTGGTTTAGGTTCATTGACTAAGTCACATCCTCAGTATTCCTCTGCATTTTGCTGAAGGACAACACAGTCTCCTATGAGTACTCGTCTCTGTCACTTCTATACCCCCCAATATACTGCAGCCTTACTAAAATAATTATATTCCCACATACTCTCAAAAATAAAACACTGTCTTGGTACAGAAGCAAAACTGCAAAACAAAATCAACATCATGGCTTTTTTTTAACTGCAATTTTTGGTTGTGGTATTTGTTCAGTATATGTTCTGCATTTGTGTTACTCATTTTTTTACCCACTTGATTGACATTTCTTTGAATACCCTTGTGTGTTCACACAATACTATATTTCAAGGTGACATTTCATATGACTGTACTGTTGGAGCCAAATAAACACAGTCTTTCAAATACGTCATACAATAGGTTTGCCTTTATTGGTGGTCATAAATACTGCACACAGTGACTTACGTTTGTACACAGAAAGCTTGTATTTTGAACCCTATACACATGCAAGTAGCCTATTGCAGAAAATGCTCTTATATTGTATTTGAATATATTAACAAACATGATAAAACAAATATAGTTGACAAGATATATTAATGTCTATTAGTAATATATACTGGTACTATAAAACAGTCTTTGGGTAAATGCACCGAAATTCCAAAACTAAAAGTACACAGTATGTATTTTTCAAACAGCTGCAGAACAGGTGTTGAAACAACCTGCAACCATCTCGACACGTGACTGTCCTCGAGGCACCTGCACAACAGTCACAGCTGTGAAACGGAAACGCCGCCTAGGTGGCAGCACGAAGGAACTGCGCGAGCCTCTTCTGTGTGTGTGTGTGTGTGTGTGTGTGTGTGTGTGTGTGTGTGTGTGTGTGTGTGTGTGTTTCTCATGAGCGCGCGCGCGTGAATATAAAGCAGCAGTTATTTCTGCCGGAGCACATGTAGTTCATCTCCCAGTCAGTGGGGAGGAAAGTACGCGTCGTTCTCCAGCTGGACAACGTCAGGATGTCTTTGGAAAGGTTTGAGAAAAAGAAGACGCTAGACTTGAGGAAGAAGCACATTGGGTAAGATAACTGACATATTACGCCACAAAGTTTCCAATGAAGAAGGCAGTCGTTAACTTAGCTTCTCCATAACTTTATTCTACTGAAAACAGTGTCCTCCTGTAAACTACATGAAAGTCTGTTATCCAGACTTTTTCTACAGACACAGTTATGGAATAGTCGAAATTTCAAGAATTTGTTCCACAACAAACCAAAAATGATTTAGATTATATATTTTTATTAGCTTAGTAGTTTAATGTTTGATTAGTTAATACATTGGCTGCTACGCAGTAAATTCAATCGTTTTTACTTGATATATCCTACTTTATCTGTAAGATCCAGCAATCGTTTGCTTGTGTGCACTGTACTGTTTTTTAAAAGTATATTTATTATATTTATATGTGTATTTATCATTGTGTTACCACTATGCAACATAAAAACCAGAGAGAAGGGCACACTACACACATGCCAATGTTAATTGTAGCTCCTTTGCAGGCCATCCTGTAAGATTTTCTTCAGCCATGACCCTATCAAGATTGTGCAAGCCAAAGGCCAGTACATGTATGATGAAAAAGAGCAGAGCTACTTGGATTGCATCAACAATGTGGCTCATGGTAAACACTCATATACACACACACACACACACACATGCACACATATGCTCTAAAATATTTAGCACGTTAGGTTTCTTCACCTCCATGAAAAACTGAGAAACTTATGAACAAAATAAACATGTTTCTCCTCCTCAAAGCTAATTTGTGGTACACTGCCATTCAGCTTTACAGAGCTGTCATGTAATTAAAACTTGATTTAAAATGACTAAAGCTGGGCGACTTGCTAACTGAGGCAGGAATGTAAAACAGAATGTCACACACTTTAATTTCAGCATATGGCCTCGTTATATACCTTTAATATCAGTTGTGGTGGTATATATTTTCTTTTCACCACAAATCAAAATCAGAATACTTATAATGACTGTTTTTGGTTAACCCTAACCATGAGGACCAGTTCTAATCCTGTGTGCATCCTCTCTTCCGTTTCTCAGTGGGCCACTGTCACCCAGATGTGGTGAAGGCTGGAGCTCAGCAGATGGAACTACTTAACACCAACTCACGTTTCTTGCATGACAACCTTGTAGTCTATGCCCAGAGGCTGCAGGCCACACTGCCTGAAAAGCTGTCAGTGTGCTACTTTGTTAACTCTGGGTATGTCTGCATTTTCTGGCACTCCCCAAACAACAGAAACAACATGAAAGAAGATAAGCCAGACTTGTTTTTAGGGTGTGGATTGGTGAGGGTTCTTACGGGCACAGTACAGATAATGAAAGAGTTACTGAGGTGTACTATCTAGGAGCAGTAAAAGTTGCTCTGAAGCACAATGCACTGTAAGTTAAAAAAAAGGGTATAGTTCAAGCATGTATAGATATCAGGCTTACTGTTATCAGGGAAAAACAACTAATATTTTAAGATAGAAAAGACAGCTGGTACAGCTTTCTACTCATCTGGATTTTCAAGTCTGATATTGATACTAAATGAGAAACCTTAACAGCACATTGAAAGCTAAAAGTGAACGCCCTACATCAGTAACCAGAGTTAGTGTCTAGACCTCCAAACAAAAGAAATATAGCATAAATTATTGCATATTGAGCATTCTTGGTTTTGACACAGACAGCAAGTCATCCAAACGGACCAGTCTGGCTGGTGGTTATTTATTCACACCACTTACTGCAGTCGTGCAGTGTGAACGGGAATTATCTGATCTAGGGTAATAATGTTATACATAATGATCCATATATACTCATAACCAGACAGTTTTAATTAGTCACAGGGTAATAAATGCTTTGATAGAAGTTATAAACCTGAGAACACGAAGCAAAGGTTTTCAAAGGTCACCAGGCACCGGCACTTCCAAAATCACCTCCTATGCCCTTATGGAAAGTAAAACATGAAGCTGTGTCTGACGTGTGAGTGATATCCATGGCTTCACCTGTGTATTTTGTGGTGACTGAGTAACTCAAAGTAACCCTTGCCCCTTTGAACTTCAGTTCTGAGGCCAACGACCTGGCCCTTCGACTAGCATGGCAGTACAGTGGCCACAAAGACATCATCACATTGGAGAAGTAAGTGCTCATTGTTCGAAAACACCTGGTGCTGTGCCAGACGAGCAAAATGAAAGTATGTAAGTAATAATGAGGTTAAAGTCCTTTTATTTAGTGATTTTCTATGTTACACTCATAGCTCTGTCACCATTTATCAATGTTTTAATAGTGATGTTAATTGTCCAGATTATATTGCAATTGAGAGAACTGACTGATGTGGTGCATGACCTGTGTTTTCTTTGTTTGCAGTGCGTACCACGGCCACGTCTCATCGCTCATTGACATCAGTCCGTATAAGTTCCACCAGCTGTCAGATGCTGAGCAGAATCAATTTGTCCATGTGGTGAGTGCTTTGTCTCTCCCCGTCTGCACACTATTAAAACACCATGACTCTACTTGCTCTACTGGGCTTTGGCAGGCTACGGAGTCCTCACACCTTGCACGCACGTGGACATCAGTGTGTATGTGTGGATAAAAGTAAAAAGGATAAAAGGAGAGACAGTAAGAGACAAGTATGAAATACAAGTGCTTCTTTACGACAAAATTCAACAGGGCAAGATGTAACCAAAGTGCTCTTCAAGGGCGGTATTTTAGTGTTGGTGTCAGAGGCAAAGGTTTTAGCTTCTCTCTGAAAGCACTTCCTTAATCACAGAGGACAGAGATAGGAACGGCAAGACAGCAGAAAGGCAGGTTATTATTAACCAACAGCCCCATCCTACAGTGATGTGTAGGAGGAGCATCTCAAAAAAAGCACCAGCAGCTACTGCACCACCGTGATAGTTTCTGTTCTTTTTAGTTGAAAAATGTGACGCACAGAACTACCTGCACAGTCCGTGCAGTTCTACCTAAACAGGATGTTTATGGCTTGGATCCACAGCAAATGTGCACCAACGTGCTTTCATAAAGTCAGCAGCGATGACGCAGATTCTTGTTCTTCTTTCCCAGCACCTTTGTTGAATCTGTAGCATTAATAATCATATGCTGCAATGTCAGTATTCACTGTGTCTTGACACTTTTGCCATTATTTCAAAAGGACACATTTGAAGATGTTTTGCCATCATAAGCTCATTTGAGAAAACCATAGAAACTCTGGAGTGAATGAAAACCTGTGACAGGAGAAGCTAAAAAAAATTCTACTGTATATCCAGAGCCCTCACTGCATTGTATTGTGTGATTCTGTTCCTTCATCATCACCATTGGTGTAGTTTGACATGGCAACTTGAGGAATACCCAGCTCTAGTGTTACATGCCAAAGGCGGGGAAGGTCGCCCGCTTGCATATTTTATTCATGATCGTAGACGATAAAGGAATCAAGCTGCGTTTCAGATGCTGGTCATTGAGGTCTTTGCTCGCCTCTTCACAAAAAGATAATACAATTCTTGCTCTCATACATTAAGCTCCTAAAACAGCTATGGCTGTTCATCACATATGTTCACATAAATCTCCAGATGCACACAAGCCTGGGTGGACAAGTGTAGCCAAATGTTTCAACATATGGTGGACAGATCAGTTAGAGGAAGATCTGTTACTTTCATATATGATTCATTTCATAGAACAGCACGTGAGAACAATCGAATACAGTGAGGCCCAAAAGTCTGAAAGTGGTCTGAGACTTTTGGACCATACTACCATACTACCATAAGGCAGGTGGCGTTTTCATCTGAGACAAATATTAGGCTGGTAACATTTTGCATTTAATTACGTAGAACGCTAAGTCACAACAAAAGTTTTGCATGTTCTAATCAAAATCGACCCAAAACAACATCTTCTTACTAAAGGCCACGGAAAATATACTGTGTTACCATGGTACATACTGTATAATGATCCTAGACTGTTTGGGGTTTTCAAGAATTTATTGTACTTACCGTAACAGTTTATTAGCAGGAAAGGTGTGTGCCAGCAGTCAGTCATACTTTGTAAAACTACAATATATATAAAATCTGGAAATGTATCAAAGCAGTTGGTTCAAATGACTTATTTTGTTGTTGTGTTGCTGGAGCCATCCAGCTGTAATTAGCTCCTCTGTTTCCCTCATGCAGTGCATTTTCGAGTGCATCAAAACTACAGTTAAATATCAGGATTAATTTTACTTGAGCACTGACCCTTTTTAATGTTATTGGTCCATTTTTCGTTGTGAACCCACTGCACACTATAGGATTGGGATGCAACCTTGTTTCCTTGAATCTGCTTTAGTAATCATCTCAAATTCTTGCCTCCTAAACAGGCCCCGAGCCCAGATGTGTACAGAGGCAAATACAGAGCAGACCATCCTGATCCTGCGACAGCATATGCAGATGAAGTCAAAGATATAATAAACAAAGTCCACAAGAAAGGAGGCAAGGTACAGTTTGCGTCAGTATTGTTGTGTTATCAGATGTCACTCGACACAAGGTCAACCTAATGTTGCAACGATAACCTCAGGGATGTGTTTATCATATGGCTACAGATTGCTTAGTTGTCTTTTTTTTTTTTTTTTTAAGGATAATTCATTTTCTTTTGTAGGGAGAGGCCCTGGATAACAAAAAGTCTTATGCAGTGTTATAAAACTGGTATGCTAATGTGTTAGCATGCGCATAGGATTGAGATTTCTACTGTACTACAGTTTGTGTTGCTTCATTTAATATCCCCAAACTGTGGTGTGGTTCTTCAAGTGCTTTTCAGACTAGAAAAAAACTAAAAAAATAGGAAAAGATTTTAAAGGTCAAATTTATTCAAGTATGACAGCAACATGGCAGTTTGTTATTTACATATATATATATATTTATATATATATATATATACATATATATATATATTTATATATATATATATATATATATATATATATATATATATATATATATATATATATATGTATATGTACACACACACACACACACAAATGTCCAATGGTAGTTTCCTTGTTACTCCCTTTTATTTATTACTTTTATTTCTGGGTGCTCATTTGATTTTCCACCTTTTCCTTTCCCCCCCTTTTCTCTCCTCTTTCACTTTTTCTCATAATTCTCAGGTTCAGGCCAAGGACTGTGTCTTTTAGGGTCAAATCCCAGATCACAAGAACATGTGTAGCGGACTCTCTGTGTCCAAACTTGTCCACCTTTAATCCAATGTTTAAAAGCACAACCCGAGGGTATGTCCATGCATCCAGTGGTGAGAGGGACGTGTTGTGAGCCCAGAGATCATACAGAATACATGAAGCAGTTTGTAATGGATGTTTGTGCAGATAAGCTTCTACAGGACGAGACCAGCATTTTGTATAGAGTATAGTAACACATGGAGAGATACATGTATGTTATTATATATTGCACCCTGCTGATCTTATAAATTATACAACTGTTTACTTTTTTCAAGTGAATGCACTGCCAAGAAATTTTCATTTTTCGCTACAGTGATCTACGGTGACTTTCTGGCCAAGCATTGCACAAGTCATAGATGCCAGGACTCCTCCTCTTTTCCACTTTATCAGTCTGGCTTCAGACTGATAGAACTGGTGTGTTTTTCTCTTGCACAGATTGCTGCTTTTATTGCTGAGTCACTGCAGAGTTGTGGTGGGCAGGTCATTCCCCCTGTGGGCTACTTCCAGCAAGTGGCAGAGTACGTACCCAAGAGGCTGCAGAGATTCATTCATGTTCATACTTAGTGCCTCAAAGTAAATTTTAGAAGTTATTTACTGTTCAGAATCAGTTTGCAAACACAAAATATGTTCAGGTTTCATTCTGAAAGGATTAATTGACTGCAAAGTATCTTCAACATGTAGATGATTTTGAATCCTACAAAACATGGAGTACACACTGAAATGTACTAATTCTAGCAGGTGCACCAGAATGCATTTGATGATTAATGTATTTAAAATAAGATAAGATGGCCTTTGGCAACGCTACTTTATAGACAAATTTGTTGTGTCTTGTACTGTTGTATTTATTTGAGTGTCTGATTACATGAGTGAATCCCTGAGTCTGCCTCCACACCCATGGATTTTCCTGCCCCTGCACAGACATGTCCGTAAGGCAGGTGGCGTTTTCATCGCCGATGAGGTCCAAGTGGGCTTTGGGCGTGTTGGCACCCACTTTTGGGCCTTCCAGCTTCAGGGAGAGGACTTTGTGCCCGACATTGTCACCATGGGAAAACCTATAGGCAACGGTCACCCCATGTCATGTGTGGTGACGACCAGAGAGGTGGCAGAGGCCTTCATGTCAACTGGAATGGAGTATTTCAATACAGTAAGAGCACAAGATTAAAATGTATAAGTTTGATGTAAGTAATACAATTAATTTTTTTTAATGATTATTTAAAAGAATTATAAGAATTGGCAAATAACTGAGGCAGACAACAGAGGACACATGTGATCTTTGCTTTGTCTCCCAAGTTGACCAGAAATGGCACTGACCTGACCTCATCCTTGACATAAAGTTCCAGTCCATATTTGCAAAGCGTATCAACACATCTGTTTTCCACATTATGGGTGAAAAAAAAACATTCAAGCCAGATTTATTTTTCATTGACAGTCTCAGATTACAGTTATTTCCTGTGAAAGAAAAATCTCTCTTGTCATACTGAATGTTGTTGCAGTTTGGATCTTTTCCAGTCACACAAGATACAGTAGTTGAGTGTGTTTGAGAAAAGTATTTGTCTTTTATCAGTCAAACACAAAAAAAACACTATGATAATGGAAGTTTGTAATATATTTTATGACTCAAACTGCTTTGCGGTCCTGTTCTCAGCATATATAATCTCCCAGTCATCCAGCAGCAGATTTCCTCAGCGGTGTGAACCTAACCTTGGTGTAAACTTTCCTCTCTGTGTGGGGTTTTTAATTTCTCAGTTTGGCGGTAACCCAGTGTCATGTGCCATCGGACTGGCCGTCCTGGATGTGATTGTGAAAGAGGATCTCCAGGGTAATGCGCTGCGTGTGGGGCGATACCTGACCAATCTGCTGGAAAAGCAGAAAGAGAAGCATCCACTGGTCGGAGATATCAGGTAGGCAAAGACGCAGGCGCGCAAACACGCACGGGTACAGTATGAGCAACAGCTGATTGGGTTTGTGTATATCCTGTAAAGCTGATCCCGAAGGCTGCTGATTATTTTCTGACCAGAGTTTTTAATACCAGAATATTTTTAAATCGTGATCCTTTAAATCCTGGTCCGACATGTAATTCAGTAACTTGACAGTATTTCTGGCTTCAGCTGTTCTTCCTGTGAGGCATTGCACTGCACTCCCCCGTCACTGTCAGTTAAACATTGTGGACAAGTCTGCAACATATTTACCTTGGACTCACGGTTGCCATTGTATTCTAAAGATAAACATTACAATGATAAAGTGGTTGATTTTTAACATAAAACACTTCTCAGCAGATGTGTATATGATTCATTAAATCAAATGGTGTCACATCATGCAGGGGTTGTGGCCTCTTTGTTGGGGTGGAGCTTGTGAGGGACAGGTCGAAGCTCACTCCTGCTACAGCAGAGGCTCAAGAAGTCATATATAAGTAAGTATAAGTGTGACAGAAAGAGCTCAGATTAAAGTTGGATATCTTGTTAGTCATCAAAAAAGTACAATTCTCTGTCCTCTGGTGAAAACTGCAATCATGCTTCCACAGTTATGTTTTACTACAAACAGGCGACATCCCAGACACAAAGTTACAATAGCTTTGAAAAACACTAATCTCATATCTCACAGAGGGCTTATCATATAATAAAGTGAGATAGTTAAAAACTGCATCACACACACTTTTGTGTGTAACATATGAGAGTGAGAGCTCATTACCGCCTCCTCCTCTTAATCTATTAATGATATTTCAATTACACAAGCCCTTTCATATGCAGCCTTTGAAATCAATATGCTGCATATTACGCCATTTGTAATTATTATCATGACCTCAAACGATCTCAGTTAAACTTTATAATTACTAATTGATCAGTTCTTCCAGTCTGGTATTAATGAAATCACAACAGTGGGTCCCCTGCATTATGCATTCAAAAATAGACATAATGATAAAAGAAAGAGACACCATTCACAAAAAGAATTACCTCAAGATTTTACAGAATATTATTATAACAGAACTCCCATCTTAGTATGACAGATAATGCTGACTTATCGATACCTGACATTTGATTAAGGCAAAATATCAACTCAAAAAAATTCATGTTAAGATATTTTGCGACGGCAGGGAAAGCACAGGTGTAATTAATATCACTTATTAAGGATGCCTCCATTGAGGCCTGCCTGCCGCTGTGTGGCTCACTGGACAGAACAGAGCCATCGTTAGTGTCATTAGTTCCACCTGTGCTTTTCCTGCTATGACAAAATATCTGCTGGGAAAAGGGGCATTTTAAGTTACTCAGCTTCTTTATTTAAACTTATACACAGCTATAGAGTGCAAAATAATTTATATTTTGTGCCAGGCTGAAGCAACAGCACATCCTTCTTAGTGCTGATGGACCACATCGCAATGTGCTCAAATTTAAACCCCCCATGTGCTTCACTACGGACGACGCTGACCTGGTGGTGGAGAAAATGGACCACATTCTCACGGGTACTTAACATTTCCCTATTCATTTTTTTTTTTCTCTCTGTGGTGTTGTCTAGGACGGTGTTTCTAGAACATGTCGTCATCTTTCTGGCTTGTACATCATTTAAAAAGACCAAGGTGTGTAATCTTAGCTTACTATCACTGAAAGAGCTCTTAATCATGTGTGTTATTGTGTCTGTATTTCCAGAACTTGAGGAAGCATTAGGCTTGAAATTGCCCAACACAGTGAATCCAGAGAATGAATGCAGTAAAAGAAAGGTAAGTGTGACTTTGCTGCACATCAAAACAGACTTTCTATCCTGTCCCATAGAGTAGCCTACGCTGTCTTTTTTTTGGGGGGGGGGGGGTAAAACATCTGTCAAATATTATCACATCTTTGCATGCGGACAGAACCTAAATAGCTGTTTTTTTATACAAAAAGTACAAAAGAGCTCTCTAAATTTCCAAATTTTTTTCAGCTTCATTGATTTTTAATCTCAACTTTATCTGTTCATGATTGTATCTCAAGCTGCCGACTGATGAAAATGGACACCAGTATCACAGTGGTTTAGTACAGAGCAGAGGAAGCAGTCAACAAACCAAACCCCTCAAGACATAAAGCTTCTTGTGAACTCAACACTGTATCTTTTACATAGTTAAAGAACTGATAAAAGAAATACATTTTGGAGGTAGCAGAATTCTGGGGAATAAGTGCCTTAGCATTTAACCTAATAATGATGATGATAATAATAATGTACTGTATGTCTATGAGATTGCAGTGTCTTCTCAGGTATTATTTTTAATTAAACAAAGGGATGAAGCCACTTGTTTAGCATAGCATGTCTAATATAGTCTTACTGTGGTGCAAAAACTTTCCTTAATTGTGCAAGTTACGATACTACATGAGGTGTTTTTTGTTTTCATTTTTGCCAATATTCACATGGCCATGATTATCAGGGAATTATGGTTTTACTAAATCAAAATGTATATATGTATATGAAACATGCAATGGTGTCTTAATGTGGCTTTTGCATTAAAATACAGCTTTAATTACTGAACACTGATTGCTGTTTTTGAAAGTCTGGAATATCTGTATAGACCGTTGCATGTTCTGTGGAGAATCGGTCACTCTGTATTAAATAAAATACCGTATGTGAAACTTCATTGATCCACAGGGGAAATTGTAACCCTGACTTCTGCTTTCTAGGAGGGTCAGCTTGACTGAGTGCATGTGGAATATACTTGAAAGTGAAAACTAGCCATTCTACTCTGCCTCAGCCAAACAAACATGGACTCTGTTTGACAAGTCTGCATTTATTTACCAAAGCTCCCATGTTCTTTCTTAACGGCCGTTTCCGTGCTGCCCAAAGAAAAAGAAATGTGAAATAGTCTGTCTTTAGTGTTCATGAAAGATCATGGTCTTCTTCAGTCTCAGGAGGCTCAGGATTAGCCAAAGTCTGAGGCTATTCTCCAGAATGTGGAGGGGAGCTGATAAGAGGCAAGTGACCCACTCAACAAATTCAGTGGGGAGGAAGTGCCACCCAAAACACTCTACACTAATTTTAATGTTCGAGTTATTTATTTATTTTTCTTTACTTTTTTTCATTGAAGGTTTGTACTTGCATGAAAAATATAGGAAACTGAATACCTTGTACATAAATTCAAAAGCCACTGATAACAATATGATGAGATTATTTTTCACTGAAGAAGAGAAGTGCAGCTGTGGCTGCTTTAGTAATGATGAATAGTTTTAGTATTAGAAAGACTTCAAACTAAACTTTTTGGATATACTATTTAGGCTCCAGACAGTCTGTGGATTTAAATGTGTATTTTGACAGGAACAATGGACTTGATGTATTTGAGGCCTGCAGATACTGCACGTTATAATTGCTTTCCTGGTGGCTGTGTAATATTTCCCTTTCAATATTATCACATCCATATGATGTAATTCACTAACTACAATTTGCCATTGGCTTTCTGCATTGCTCAATCCTAAATTTTGTGATATGTGGTGCTTCTGTTGAACAGCATTTGAATCTACAGCTGTGAACTGCATTTCCCATGTGTACTTGCATGGCAGAGCACAGGTGCATGAGCCCTGGATTTCTTTTTTGCTTTAATGAAGGTCTAGTGTCCATATTTGGACTTAAATGCATTAAGCCTTGTTTTTTCCTCATACTCGTCTGTTTTGCCCTCGAGAACCTGATGAGTGGGAGGAACTTCATAGAAGGAATGAGTAATGTCTTCCTATCAAGCAGTATATAAAACTGCCTCGGATGATTTGTAGCATTATCTGGAAACAGAATGCAAATAACGTGAGTAATGGTTCCCAGAGCTATCTCTTATTATGGTATTGAGCTATTTTATACTGTTTTTTTTAATGTCTATCGCCACACAGCCAGAAAACTAATTTTTTTTATCATTCACAATAGAGAAGGATACCCCCCACACCCCACCTCGAGAATACAGGTTTAAGAGGTGCCACATCCCATTACCTTTGGTCATCAGATGGTGTTTTTTACTACATGCAGTGCTGAGCCAAATAGTAACAACTATGCAGTGGATCTGAATTCAAAATTTTAAACGAAAAAGGCAGACTAGAGAATTCCAGTCATTTCTAATGTGAACTTTGAACAACCCTACAATCTGTGGCACTCACTTAAAACGCAGTAATCATAGGAACCCAGTAAGTTCTGCACTCAGGACTAATATCTATGAATGATTTAGCTCTATAAAACATTGATATGAAAAAGCTGAGATGTTGAGGCTCTCTCTTTCCAATGTTAGTGGACTTGGTGGATCTATGACGCCACCTCCTGGACAGCAAAATACATTGCTTATGTGGAGTCCACATTTCCCTAATACTGCATATGCAAAGACGCCATAGAACAAATTAACTATATCCCCTACAACAGCTGGAGTCATGTTACTCCTTGCCCAGTTTAGTTCTAGTTACATGTAGTTAGACCTGTTAAATGGATGCTAAAAATGTTTGTGATAAATGACAACAAAGAGCTCTGAAAAGAAAGATTTATTTCACAACCTTGTACAAAAATGCAACTGTGGCAGGTTCAACAGGCTTTCTCAATGACTCCTTACCAAAAACAGACAATTTTTCAGATTATTACACCCCCCCTACATGATTCACACAGTGCTAATTGTGATTTCAAAGCAATGGCTCAATCCCCATAGTGTCCAGTAACTTCCTTTCAGTTTTCTTCTCCAGTGTCAGACATATTTCACCCGATGCAAAGTACTGAGTGAAGTGAAAGTCAAAAAAATTCCTCCAGGTTCAGTATACTGAAAAATAGCTGACTTTTTACAGTTTTCCTAGTTTTGTCAAGAAAACATGAGAAAATTAGTCATGATGATGTGCCAGTACCAGGGGTCCATGTGCCAAGGTCCGCTAAAGAGACAAAGCATCTGTTGCACTAATTTGTTTGGAACACTGGAGAAAAGAGGATGAAAGAAAGTCACTGAACACAAATGAGACACAGCCAGTCAGACTGTCAGTGCAGCCAGGTCTAATTTCTTCAGGGTCAGTGCTTTCAGTCCTTACTGATTGTTGATTATAGTTTAACCATAATTTTGGCTGAAATCTTCTTACACCCACATATGTCATCTCTCCATCCAAATCTGTTTGTTAAAGTGGGCTGGCTGTCTCTTTAGCCCATGAGGTATCCTCTGAAAAGACAAAAGATAGATTTGTAAAGACGGTGACAATTTTCTAAGACAGACTGGTATGACTGAATGACAAATTTCATGTTCAGACTTACGGCAGCTTCATGCGCATGAACACTCTGGCCATGAAGAAGCTGAGGAGGACACTGACAAAGCCAATGAAGAGCAACAGGAAGCGGTTGAGTTTGGGAATGTTTGGTGCATTGGAGCGGTCCAGGATTATAAAGCCCAGACCTCCCATCGTGAAGAGGAAACTTGAGGCCAGCCCTTCCATGATGTACTGGCCATTTACCCTGGAAAACAAATGTGGCTGCATTACCTATGCTTTACTTGTACATCCCATGTTACTTTATCAGTTCTCTGCTTTAGGTGTGTTGAGATCTTGTAAATTGCTTAATCTGTTAATGATATGTTATGATTGTCATACCTGTATGCCAAAAAGGCAACTGGCCGCTGGTGTCCATGTTCATCAGTCATTGAACCCACACTGGGTGGCTCTACAATAACATCGTAGATGATACCTGTAGTGTGAACAAAATAGTTTGAATTAGCTATCAATCAGACCATAACACAAATTTAAGTGCACTCAGTGTGCGAGCTCATTAAACAGCCAATTGATCATTTTAAAGACAACAAAACTACTAAACCTACTTTAGAAATTGATCTTAACTACTACTGATAGACAATATTCACTTTTGTGTGTCAACAAAGATGCATTCAGTTAGTGTCTGGTACTAGCTTAGCCGGAAAATTAGCCTCACCTCTCCTACTTTATTTACGTGCATGCTTTCCCAAAGCTAATTTACAAACTCAACCAAAGCATACAATATCTGACATTATTTCAGCAGTACATGAAAGAGCACTGACATTAAATTATATGCTGATAAATTTAGCTCTTGATACAGCTAGCCGTCTGGCATAATTGTTAGCTTAGCAGATTCTTTTACCTCCTGTGATGAGAAAGTAGGACACAATAACGACCGCATACACAGTCATAGCAGACGGCATATGCAGCCATGACGGTTTCTTCAGCTTTATATTTGGACATTCAAGCACAGAAAACGGTATGCTGTATAAAGTCTCCATGGTTTGTGGAAATGGTGCCTATCACCACTGTACAGCTGCTGCCGCTGACTGAGTTCCGTCTGAGCAGCGACTTCGTTGACGTGTCCCGGAAGTACATGTTTTTTTCTACAGTCTGTTGCTTCTAATGACGATTTTTACTCATAGATTTTATTCGGCGATTTTAATGTGATGTTCCATTTTTAGCAAAATATTTCCCTGGTGTTTTATCTTAGCTTCAAGGTTGATGCTTGAATCTTTTAAATTTTGGTGCACAGCATTGGTACGGTCTGATCTGACGTAAAATTAAAGCGACAGTAATTAAGACAACACAGGTCAAATTTCAGAGGAAAAACATTATAATTGATTGTAAATTAACCGTGTCTGCCCCAAACTGTAATAGGTTATTCCCTGGCTAAAGCCCTGTCCCTCCACCAAGTTCGGTGCAAGTCGGTTCAGTATTTTTTGTGTAATCCCACTGACAAATATATAGACACAGGTAATTAAATCTAAGAAAATAACTCTTCAGTTTAACCTTGTAACTTCAGTCTTCACTTTGCTACATTCTAACTATGGCAGTCCTCACTTTGAGTGACCACCTTGATGGGTTCCCAGTTTAACTTTGATGAATTTTGACTTGGTCAAGTGTGGTACATGTAAATGTCTCATAACACTGTTAAGGCGTCAATTGTCATTTGTCAGTAACTAAAGTTAGGTTCAAGTAGCCTCTGATGTTCAGATGATTAATGACTATCTGCTTCACTATGGGAATAAGTAACATTTACCATGTTACTTTTGCACCAGGCTGTAGATTTAGCGAGTGGCTTATCCTAATGCAAAACACTGCATAAAATTTTGTTATAGGATGATGTATGAGAACTCCACTTTAATTTGTAGTATCTTAGCACTCTGAAAAGCTACATTCAACACCATGTCCCCCATTTAAAAAAGACATGACTTTTTAAATCAGTCATGCACCTTCGGAACTTGATGAAAGCTCTTGAATTTGATACCATTCAAAAGGCACTGTGTTTGCCCTAATGTAAAGCTGAATTCTTAAAGTTCAACAATCATTTTGTTATAATCTTACCATCTTCAAATACCTGTCCATTTTCAACTTGCAGTTATGGTATTCAACTGCAATGGTCCCATTTTATGTGCAAGATTTTCATAGATAAAAATTAACCCAGTAACGTATACCAAGGCATCACAAATCACAGCAAGAAATGGATTTGTTTGTCATTTTTTATTGTGGCAATACAAATACACATTTTACTTAGATTTCTGGCTCTGTGCCTGTGCCTTGAGCACCTTGACGACGATCTTCTGCTCCTCAATCAAGAAAGCACGCTTGATCCTGAGGATAAAAGCAAAAGAGACAGTTTAGACAAAATGCATCAACCATTTAAAACGTGCATCAACAGCATCCCTGAACACTCAATTTGATTCCCTTTTCTGTCTTTTCAATATAAAGTTTGTATGACTTCTGTCAATGTCAGCAAGGCAAAGTCTTCATCTACTGACTTCTCAGTTTGGGCCAGTTCATAAAAAGAAATACGTCTCTTACCTGTCACGCACACACTTGGCGCACATGGAGCCTCCGTAGGCCCTGCTGACGTGCTTCTTGGTCTTGGAGAGTCTCATCAGAACCTGAGGTCTAACAGCCCTTATCTGTAAAACAAAGAACACAGCCATGATGAGAACAAAGAAACACTGTCCCACACGTTCACAGCAGTGAAGCAATTTGATAGTCTGTATGCTGAAAAACAACCAGCTTCTGGATTGTAGGCTACTAAGTACAAAGGATAACTGACTACCCTGCTTTTGCAACAAATCACATAGTAAAAACTGTACAAGCAACTTGGAGGTTGTAGATTTAAGCAACTTGCCATGCCACTGAAAGAGATAGGCCTTCTGTCACCACAGGTAGTGACAAAAATATGCTCCATTTATTTATACAACCATGATAGTTCAACAACTGTATGATGATTTCATACAATTCAGACCACAACTTCAGTGGAACCATATTTGTATACTATTATGTTCCTAGATAGACTGTACTGATCATATTTTGACTATGATCTTAAGAAAATGTCTATTACTTTGATGTGCACTTTCGCTTTCAGGTGTATAATACTACTCTAACTTTGGGTTTAGAGATGGATCTTAATTCCTCATCCTCCTTATATTCTGATTTGACAACCAAGATTGTATACTTGTATGCAAAAACTAGAAGCTGATGAATTCACATATTGAGGTGGGAGAACTTGTTCTTGTTCTCCACTGCAGTGCTTGTCTTGAGACCTCTCCCAGAGCCAACTTTTAATGCAACAGCTTTTGACTGGATCACAAACTGCCACACATGGGTCCCTCCAGCCACTTGATTCACTCTTTTCAATTCATATCACAACTCTTGTTAACTTTTCCCAAATTAATTCAAATCAATCCCTAAATTTCAGCTCATGTTCAGTAAGTATAAATAACTTAAGTTTACTAAAAATCCCAGTCCTGGGAGAATGACTGTTTCAATCAAAAGCGTGTGAATTAGAATTTCACCTAACATTACATTCAGCATCGACAGTCATAACTGTTGCCAAACGCCCAGAATGCTAGCAAAGCATTAAGTATTAAATTTACTCCAGCTTGTATCATTAAAGATACAATGACACAAATTCAAGGAAGCTACAGAAGACATCACATAGATCCTTCTATGAGGTTTGTGTCCATAATCTAGTTTGGAGGGTTCAAATCATGCAAACAACAGTTAAATGTTGATTCTTCTGGTTCCATGTGCAAATGATCAACAACACTTCCATTTTACATCTTGCTGACAGTTAATAGCAACTTCCCAGACAAATCAGAGGGACTGGGTCAAGACTGGAACAGCAATTCAAACAGGAACCAGTATCTTTACATGTTGTGGCAGGGTCACCCATATTTTTGCAGTAGATAGTTTTACTGGAGTTGTAGTCTAAAAAGAACAACCATCATGTCATATCCAGCACTAGTAAAGCTGACTGATGCAGGTATTTAGGCAGAGCAGAAAAGCGACACACACCTCAAAAACACACCAATGCTATAGAGGCCTCACATCTACACCATGATGGGCAAAACAAGGACCCTTCACCAAAACACAACGGTTATACTTACTCCACGCAGTCTTCCTGGGCAGATGCCACATGCTGACTTGGGGGCTTTGCCAACCTTCTTGGTGTACAGGTACACGATACGGTTACCAGGCGTCCGGGACCTGCAGGACAGCGCGGGAAACAAGGCAAAATGTGACAATTACACAGCTGGTTGATATTTTCAAATTGCAATGTTGTGTCCAACTTCACAAGCAGACAGCATAAGAGTTTCTAAAGAAAGCTCACTTACAGTCTGGTCTTGTTGGAGGCGGTGTTGTAGGACAACCTACGACGGTAAGTCAGGCGCTGCACCATCTTGAAGCTACAAACAGACAAAATACTCAGTTAAATTTGGAACATGATGCTCGGATGCTAACTCTGCTAGCCATGCTACCGATGTTACGGCTTGAGATGTTGGAGACTAGCCTCAATATAACTCATCAAAACATTGGCCAACTTAAGTTGCCCAACCGTGTTATTTCATGGAAATATTGTCTACAGTTTAACTGAATGTTGAAAGACAACAACTATCTATTAGTCGTTAGCTACGGCCATTTTATTAGTCCTATCAGTATTTAGACACCGGCCTTTTAGAGACCAAGGGACGGCATGTTTAAAATGTCCCACAAAACCCACTTACTACGGCAATTATCACATTATTGGAATCAAAGACTTGATATTAGTAGTGTCTTTCCTTTAAATAGAAAACATTTGACTCTAAAACCTAGGATTGCAGTGGATTATTAAACCATAATGTTTCGGAGGAAAGCAGGAGCCGCCATACCTGCTGTCGCCGTAACCGGAAGAGGAAGGAGCGAGGTTGATGATGAAGGTTAAAGTTCCTCCATACCGGCTGTTCACTGCTACTCCTGCCTATTCTGCCCCCTGCTGGCGTTTGGCTTTTACTACACACCAATGCTGAGGTAACATGCTACAATCATGTATGTATTATAAGAACTTATAATGTATTATAAGAACTTATAATACATCTATGGCTACAAGTTGTTAAGTAGAAACTAAGATTTATGAATTGCTCTTTAAGTTGCTTTAGCCAACAACTTACTTTAATTTTGAACTAAGAGTTTCCTTACCAGGAGTTCAACAAAGATTATTTTATCTGAAACAATTAACAAATGTGACGAGTAAAGTATAAAAAATGATATAGAACAAAATAAAACTGAATAAGATGGTACATACCCACTCAACAATGGACATACTCTCACAATTGGCAAATATAGTAACCTAAATATGTCCAATATTAAATTAAATCGCCTCTAAATTTCCAAAATACACTGTACAGTAATGCTGTTCGCGGCTTTTTCCACTTTGAAGTTTTTTTTATGTTGATTAGGTCAAGGCCCACATCCACCATGATTCAATTGTTTTCAAAATGATAAAAGGAGTGC
This sequence comes from Seriola lalandi dorsalis, assembly GCF_002814215.2. Classification (NCBI taxonomy): domain Eukaryota; kingdom Metazoa; phylum Chordata; class Actinopteri; order Carangiformes; family Carangidae; genus Seriola; species Seriola lalandi. The sequence continues at coordinate 104,232 of NW_019522639.1, read as the reverse complement.
AGGTCAGGACAACTCCTTGATGTCCCATAAATGTCGCTTTCTGGTTGGTTTAACCTCATTTGTATAAAAGTACCTTTGCAGTAAAGATGACACTTTTATCAGATAAATGGATGGCCTATTGAATCTGAAGTTAGACATACACACCAAACCCTGTTTATTTTTATTTTTTTTCTGGTGACTCGTCAGTGAAAATCTGAGCAGGATTCCCAGCAGGAAAAACACAGGTGTAATCAATTATGTTTACAAAGGCTGCCTCCCCTTTACATTTATAAGTTCCAGAGCCCTGTTGTACTTGTTGTCCTACTACATGCCCTGGCACAACTGAATGAAACAGTCACAATTAAAGTAATTAGTTGCACCTGTGTTTTTCCTGCCTGACAAGTCAATATATTCAACATGAAAAGGAGTTCATGCTGCCTAATCCTCAACTGAGTCCCACCCATTTCTACAAGCAAGGAGGAGTGGCAGTGACCAAAACCAAGTTATACATTTTTAAAGACGATACATATGTTGTCCAGTAGATGGCAGCAGTGGTGTAGATAGCTGAGAGGTTACAGGATTGCACAGAGTATGAATTCTGTTCTCAATCATTGGACCATAGTGCAAATATCAAATTATACTACACTGAACATACCTTTTATGCAAATGATTGCCCCAAAATAATGTAAATGTAAACATAATTCTTTAAAAAAAAAAACCTTTTGTTTTTTTTATTTGCAAGAGATCTTTTAACTGTGGTGAATGCATGTGCATGCACATAACTTGTTCTGCCCATTTTGAGCTAAGTGAATTTAACTGACACAGTTTGACAAATCTTACATACTACTAATGTAAGAGCTCACTTAAAATTATGTTTGTGTTTTGTTTCTGTACAGGGTGAGGGGGCTAGAAATTTTCAGTGTGAATTGCACTGGAACTGCATTTACTAAAGATGCGGTTATCTACAAAAATAATAATGTAAAAACCATCAAAAAAATCATGTCGACGAGAAATGTAGTGATATTTCTATTTTTAGGTTTAGCCAAATGTAAAGTTGAACACCAAAACCCATGATTTAAAGCAGCACAAACATTTTTATCATTCCTCTAAATCCTTCTGAATTCTTGCAAAAATGTTTTCAATATTTTTATTTTTTAGTATCACCACCCTAGTGTTTCTTTTCCAAAAACGTCCATAATTAAGTCATCGAAAAAGTGTAGTAATAACAATAATTTAATCATTTATTCAGATAAGTGTTTTTCTAACAATCCAACTGATCACCCCTATGAATCTACATGGAGTGCGCCAGTGCCTTTTGAATGTTTCTTTATGAAACAAAAAGTCCATGCAATGCATGCTGACAAACAATATCCAGTTACTAGAATCTGCAGCCTACACACTCAATCTGTTAAAATGAGAGCGAAATAGCTAAAAATGTCTCCCAATCAAAGAGTTGCTGTGTCACAAACAGACATTTGCCAAGCTCAGCCAACAGATGGTGAGCTTGGCAACCTTTTAGATGAAGCATTTGGCGAACGCAAAGTTCAGTGACAACACAAGGCCCTGTACAGTGTGTTGGCACATTACACATCCGTTTTAATGGCATGAAACTAACTGTCTAGTTTTATGCTTTACTTAGTCAGTCCTCATGGGCTGGGTTTGGTTTTTCCTTTACAATAAGAAGTTAATTATGTTTGCACTGTGTTTAATCAATACCCATAGAAATGTTGTGTAATCATTAAACTAAAAAATCTGATGTTTGAAATTCTACGTGTTTACAATAAGTGTCATGTTTTACAAATGGCACTATAGTCATTAGATTTTTGGTTTTGAGAGAGACAAAAGTCTTAGGTTTTGTCTAGATTATATGTGAGAGATACATATTCCAAGTTTGTTTTACATAGCAAGTTACGCACACGAGCCAGAATTCATTGTGGTACCTGGAGTTCACAGCAGAAAGCATTGGTCATTTTTTATGTCAGTTTGTGACAAGTATTAGAATAGCCCTCACTCCCCCCTCACACAAAATGTCAATGTTTCTTTCAACTAGAAACTTTTTATTACTGGTGACCTCCACAGGTTGAATCTTGTTCTACATGATCTGTTAAAGGATTGATTTGATTAAGTCCAGATGTGATGTGACCCGGGATTAACCTGTTCTTCATGAGAGGTTTCTTACAAAGGGTGCCAAGGAGATTTGTACCAACTCCAAGGGACACTGAGGCACATGCACTCACATCCAAATAATTAGTAACATCTGCAGGCACTCTGTCTTAATCTTGTCAAAAGTAATTATTAAGATTAATAAAACCATATCTCAATGTAACGTTAAATTTAGACCAATACATTTACGATGGTTAGCCTTTACTCTTTACACTTTGAGGATGCCTCTGATGCCCACGTCCCCTCCCTCTCACTCAGTCCTGACTAGTCAAAGATGAACCATATCACCTTAAGTGCACTCGATTATGCAAGCCTCTCCAACCCCCCCTCTCCACATCTCCTTGGGCCTTCTGTGTAATCTGCTGAGATTTAAACCTGCTGCTCCTGTTTAATAAATCCACTGCGATTAAAATAGGATTACAGCTCTGCTTTCGCCTTCCTAATGACATCAGAGCATGAAACATTTTTCAACTTTTTTTTTTTTTTTTTTCAGTTGTGGGGTTTTTGCTGAAGCTCACTCATTCCTCCCTCCTACTTGTCGTAACCAGACAGGCAGCGATGATTTTCAACTTCTTCCCCCTCCAAAAACTCATCCCTGCAGCCCAGCAGGTCAGCCCATCTGTGGAGCTGTTGGCGAGGATTAACCTTATAATGCAGCACACATCCTGTATCAATGCTGTTCTCCTTCACATCAGACTCCTCAATGACAGATAATATGCAAAGAAAATATGCCTCAGTGTCAAGTTGTTGTTTGCTTGAACCATTGAAACCATCACACAAAATCAGCTGCACAAAACAACCCTCTGCTCCTCCAGTGCACCAGTCTGATCATTGCTTTGTGGCCGCATCTCATGGATGTAAAGCCATGAAATATTAAACACCATAGTCATCTACCAAAGGTCATAAGGACACACTGCATATGCTGTCCCTCCTGCTTTTAGTCATGTGAAATGAGGGATGTAGCAAACAGATCAATACAACTCTTTTGTCCTGTTTGTCCTTCCGTAGCATTGTCCTGCACTGGTTAAATGCTATAAGGTCACAAAAGGCAAAGACTGATTGGATTTTTACTTCAGCTAAGCTCATGACCCTAGCAGAGAAATCTATTTAAGATAATGTATTCTACTTTAATACTCAACGTAGCTTAACAGCTTTCAGCCAAACGTAAAATATTGACGTGAAATGTTCTGTTCTTTAGTTTCTGCTGAACTTCATGTGTTTACTGATGATATAAAAGTTACATGGAAACAATCAAGGTTTTAATTATTCCAGGTTTAGCATCCTGACAAAGTCTTGCGCACACACTCAAACTTACCTTGGCTAAAATACACTATACCTCCTCTCTCCAACAGATTAAAGATGAGTCCGCCATGTTTTATAAGCTCCAGACAGTGTTTACTGGGTTTTTAAGTGAGCAATTGATGGAAAAAGATTTATTTTCTGCAGTTTTAAATGTTGAGTCAAGTGTTGTGACTATTAATTGCCTCACAAAATCCAGAACAAATCTCTGCAAAATTGGTTGGAGACCACTGTTTCACTTGTTATTTACATGATTTATAATAACTGCAGCTACCTGAGTAAACCTATGTAAGACATGACACTGAGGTTATGTCTTCTATAGTTTCTTCTGGGAAGTTACACATAGTTTTTAGCCATAATAGCAGCGTGGTTCTAATGACGGCAATGTTGTTCTTTCAATCGGTCCACTGTATGTTTACAATAATAAAATATTCCAAAAGAATAAATACATGTATTGTATATTCCAATTTAATACAATAATACAGCACAAATAACACAAGGTACAGTAGAACCCATAAATGAATGGATGCATGGAAACTTATCCAGTTGAATACGATGAATGTAACTTTTCAGGTCTCTTCAAAATTACTTTTTTTAAGTTTTGGGTGGTTGTTTGGACTTACTACCTCAGTATTTCTGGCTGCACTATATATTTATATGGACCACCAGTGAAAGTAGGGTCTCACTTTCACACTGTGCGCTCGTGCCTAATCAGCTCCAGCACTTAGTGATCAGTCTTGCCTGTGGATTATCAATTCATTAATCTCTTTAGAGCTGCTACTGCTAAAATGATTATTCCCATCCAGCCCGTTTTTCACCAAAATGGTCTCTCCCATGTTATCTTTGAACAGTCTTGCTTTTGTGCTGTAACTCTGAGGCAGACCATTTCTTTTTTGGAATAGATTTACTCAGCTGTTTTAAGAGCCTCATTGATTCACTATTTACTATCAGAGCATCCCATTGGTGCCTGTGCCCAGTCTGTTTTGCTGACCGCATTTTCCTAAGGGGCAGGTGGTCTGTCCAAGCCTCTTTGTGCAGACTTGTGGTGGTGGTGGTGGTG
>NW_019522639.1:96161-99685 GCF_002814215.2 Seriola lalandi dorsalis | reverse complement strand
TGGGGGTGGGGGGGGGTTGTTAATATGAGGCTTTCAACGTGTAATCCGGAGCAAGTCTTAGAAAAGTCTCTTATCTTAGGACTCTCCAATTTCACTGCTTTCCTCATCTACAGGACCAAAATCTTTTGACGTTAGTTATAAGTGAAAAAGACTTGTTTAATAGAGCTAATTCACTACATTGCTTCAGTCAATTGTCCTTCCCTCCTCACCGGAAAAACTTGCTTGGTTATCATCACCCTGTCTATCCCCCACTGCCCCTGCCCCATTGCTGACAAATCCATACAACTATGTGGGACACAAAGGCTTGGATTTAGCTGCTGGGCCAAAGCGAGGGTGGGCCGGGTGGGGGGCAGGGCCAGCATGGAAATTTCTGTTGTTTTTGTCCGAGCACAGATTTCAGACAAATCAAAACAACTGCCTCCATCACCCCTCCAAACCCCCTTCCTCCCCACCACAACCCACATGACCGGTGACCAGTCATCACTTTTATGCTGGAAATGTTGCCAGATCAGGAGTGGCCGGTGCGGTGGTGTGGAGGACAGGCTTGCGTTTGCACCGGGGGCCATTGTTGAAAAAGAGCTGACAGTCTGGATTGGATCTCATTTGATAGGCAAAAATATTGACAGATCTAATTTGAAGAGCTGGGGTCACAGGCTTCGGAGTGCACTGTGTGATGATGATGTGTACTGATCAGTCCCATGTGCTCATACATGCATTTCAAATAAATGGGTCAGATATTGTGACAGCCCTCGTGGTACTGTACAGTCACTGACTTTTTTTTGATTTACTATCACATTACACTGAGGACAGGTTTACTGCACAGGCACAAAATACTTGAACTTAAACCCAACTTTGATTTTACGCAGCCTTTTTATTACTCAAATAAAAGACAAAAGCATATTTTGTCAGTACTCAGTACTAAGTCAAAATGTAATTTGCTCTAACTTCAAGTAGTATACTGCAGTCAGTATTGGACTTACATAAAGTTGGGTCACTTACAAGACACACAGATTAAAAAGCTATCAATACTGAAGCAGCTGGAGCTGGATTTTAGTTGTTTAGTATAGGCAATGCCACAAAAACTCTGGATGCAACATTTCCCATGATGCAACTCAACAGTACCTTTTTTTTTAATTAGACCCTTCCTGTCCTCTTAATCCTCAGTTAATTTAAAGCCCACACCTTAAAGTGAGAGGTAATAATTAAAAATCTGTTAATGTATCATGCCCAAGCTGAGATAACCCTGATGACATCACTATGACATCAAGGTTATTTTTTTTTAAACTTCAAAAAGCTCCCTCCAGAACCGCAGAGCACATTAAACGACTTTTTTCATCCTGGCAATAACCCTGCCCCACAATCCAGTCTCATCATCCCCAACCATCAGATCGATGTAACCTACTCAAGTGTCTATTCACCAATCGAATCCTCATTCTAATCAGCTTGACAGTGGCCACCATGTTTGTTCTTGTGGAAAAACTTGGGACTGGTTGGCAAGAAAGCCCAGTATAGCGATAACTCCTGTAAGAAAAGCAGAGTATTATGGAAGCAGAGAGGCACTCAAACTCAATGACTTAGCAAATTAATGAATTGGCTTTTGGCTCTGACAGCATTTCACTTGGAGGCATTTTGGTCCTGTGAGCGGGGAACATGAGTGACATTACATGAAGGAATTTAAGTCTTAGTGGTCAAACAGATAGTTTGACATTTTAGGAATAATGCTTATTCACTTTGTCAGGAGTTAAATGAGAAGATTGATACCACTCTCATGTCTGTCCGGTACATATGAAGTTTCAGCGAGCAGCCAGTAAGCTCAGCTGCTAGAAGTGCCTGCTCCAGGCCTAGACATAGTCTGGTACGTCAACAATCGCAAAACCACAACTTGTCTTTTTAACACACCTATCTTTGATTGATAGATGTAATTTATTGATCCTAAATTGGGAAATTCTTGAAACTGGTTAGCTTTTCCAGTGTGAAGGCTAAGCTAAACAGCTGCTGGCTATAGCCTCATATTTACAAGACAGATGTGAGAGTGGTATCAAGTGGTATTATGTAGTAAATACCAAACAGAATAAGAATATTCCCTAAAATGTCAAAATACTGCTTTAAGGTACTTAATGATAGAGGCATACATATCAAAGACCTATCTACTAAATCAGCTAATTTAGCGTAGTGGATAGTACTCCCAAAACATCTGACTATTGATAATCTGAGGTAACTCAAGTTAATGCTGTCGGCCTGTGTGTTTCCTGTTAGGTAACGAGAGACTGCTTCAGTGGAGGAGAGGAGAGCAGAGCAGAGGGGGAAATCAATGAGGTCAGTGAATCATGATTTATTATACAGCACCAGGCCATTAGTGTCACACATACTTTGTCACACTGTGTAGAGATTGCATGTCTGCTTCTGTCCAACAGAGTTTGACCTGTTGTCTAATGCTAAATTGTTGTGGGGCTTTATTTGACATTAGTGGAAACATTGCAACCTGGGGGGCTGTAAGGATAATGATGATGATGATGATTATGTCAGATGAAGACTTGGTATTAGTGGCATATTCAAAATGAAGCAAACTGGCACATAAAGGATGTGTGTCCTTTTCATGTTTACTATTTCAGTGGTCATTTAAAATATAAAAAAATGTAAAGAAATAGATATTGATATTAAATTAAATGCTCAACACTTTAGGAAATTTGCTTTGTAATAGATATGAAGCAGCAGCCAGCAGCTGGTTAGTTTGGCAGTGAGTTTGGAGACTGGGGCAAAAGCTAACCTGGCTCTGTCCAAAGGTAACAAATTCTGTCTAGCAGCACTTCTGAAGCTCACTAATGAACAGGCCATATTTCAATTTGTGGTAGACTAGATCACTCTCAAGGCTTTATGCCAGAGAGCTTTTGCATGTGGTTTAAACCCAAACCTACTGCATAAATGCAACCAAACTGCAACTGAAAACTGAAGTCTGCCAGTAACAATATCTAGTATAAAGCCCTGAAACTTTTGGCAAACTTCTCCCAACAGCGTAGACTCCAGGAAGTCGTAAACCCACAAATAGTCATTTTTATACTGTGGATGGGTGCAGATTAGTACCTTATGTCTGAATTGTATTATCAGTGGACTTAAGAAGTGCTGGTAGTTGGTGCTAAGCTAAGCTAACTGGCTGCTGGCTACAGCTTCATATTGGACACGCAGAACATGAGGATATGATTGTGTGAATTTCCCAAAATGTAAGAAAAATCCTTTCACTTCAAATATCATACTCTAAGCGTGAAGATGTGTCATTTGTGGGTAATAAAATATCAGTGATGCTGCACCTTGAGCTGCACCTTGCAGTGAAATATTTGATCCAGCACTTGCATATAACCTTGAAATGACCTAAGGCTTACACATAGATCAGCTGCTGAGCTGAAGCACATCCACCTGTTCCGTCATCATAGGAATAAAAAAATAAAAAATAAGCAGGAATAGTGTCTTTGCTGTGTAACCACGGCAACTCCTCCCTCAAAATGCAACATCACCAAAGCCCCCCCCCC
>NW_019522639.1:95975-96076 GCF_002814215.2 Seriola lalandi dorsalis | reverse complement strand
AGCAGGAAAGGATGCGCCGTCTGCCGCTTACCTGGCTTTATTAATAAACCACCCGGTTCACGTGGTAAGCCCAGCCCAGCACAATATTCTGCCACATTAGC